>NC_133868.1:3235572-3241866 GCF_044706935.1 Curcuma longa | reverse complement strand
TTCACCCCCCTCTAGTGCGTACCCAACGATCCTACACTACTATATTTTCTCCTTCTCGAATATCTTTCAGAGGTAGAGAAATCTTTTACAACTCTATTCTTACAAAGAATATAAGTCAAACACAAATATACAAATAATATCAAAAGGAAATGAAATGAAACAAGTTTACACAAAAACTTAGCTTTAATCGTGTTGTGATGGCTTTAGGTTGCTTTGGATTTGCCTCCTTAAGGTCTTAAATGTAGCAACACTTCCTCTTAAACTCCCAAGATTTAGTGTCAAAATCGTCCACAAAACTCTCCTTTATAGGATTGTTGTTTAGATTGCTTTCCGTCCAACAATCAACTACTTATCACCATAAGTCAATTGATCTATTAGAATTCAAACATCTTGTTAGTATTAGAGGAATCAAATTCACAGCTCTTTCTTGTTCTCTCTAGCGCTAGGCTCTTTGGCAGTTAGTCCAATCATGATCCAATCAAGCTCTCAGCTACGAATTTGAGCCCTCTTATACTAATAGAGTAGAACTTGAGAGGTAGTTAGAACCTGATTGGCTCATGATTGGACTGACCGCCAAAGAGCCCAACGCTCAAGGGAACTAAAAAGAGCTATGAATTTGAGTCCTTTGATAACCACATTAGATCAACATATTTGCTATTGTAAGTATAATTTCTTAAGTTTGTTTTATTTCCACTGCTATTTGTATTGTAACCTTGTGATTGAGAGCAAGAGTAGTCAAGAATCACATTTGCAAGTGTACGATCGCTATCCACTCCCTTGTAACTCAGTCATCCAATCCCAATGAGTAGTATCAAAACTCAATCGTCTGGAAAGGACTAACTGTCGACTAGAGCATTCAAGAGATGACTATAATAGATCAAGATTTCATATCTTGGAAGAGATGGATGGAAGTTTGGTTCTAAGTCAGACTTTGGAATTACGCACATCTTGAAAGAGGGGTATACATAACTTGTCGATGAAGTCAGAAAGAAAATTAGGAGAAAGGATTGGCTAAAGCACCAATTTGAATTATTGGAAGGAGCTTTGATTGTACCCAAGAACATCTTGAAGGATATGAATGAAAGGTGTACCAATGTAAGGGCATTGTGAAATGTTCAAGAAAATCCTAAGAGAAAAGAGAAAGGCCAAGATGAAAAAAAAAATGAAGAGGAAGTGGAGGTAAGTGAAGAAGAATCCAAAGCTCCACGAGAGGTGGAACAGATTAGGAAAATATTTGAGAAAGTCAAAGACAATCTTAGGCCTTCTACATTGGATGGATAAAGTGAGGAATATTAACTCAATTGGAAAGCTTGATCTAGAGGTTGGATTAAAATTTTAATTAGCGTACGTAGAAAAAATTCATCAGTCTAAAAAAATATAAAATAGATTTTATGGAAGATTTCTAAAAGGTTTTAAGATTACTTTTTGCTCTTATAATACTTTAATCTCTGTAGTGATTGTTAGACTAGATCTAATCTCGGGTCGGATTCGGTTTGAACTCGGCGTAGACCCGTAACTAGGTCAGCAGGTGGGTTATCCATTGACTCAGTTTTACGAGCTTGAATCAGAATCGGCACGATTGGGGTTGAGGCTGAGGCGGTTATGGTTCAAGTTCAAACAAACTGTTGAATCAACGGTTCAACGATATTTTTTTATTTTTTAAATTGGAAAACTATGAAAGCAGCGAAGGAGAAATCTTGGTCGGTGGCCTCAGCTACCTCTGGCGAAGCTCTTCGTCAGTGGCCTCGGCTAGATCCAGCGGAGCTCCGACGGATGTTCTGAGATGAAGGGCAGCTAGGAAAGGAAAAAGGTGGCTGTGGTTGGCTTGAAAGACAAAAAGGAAATGGAAGAGGATGGATTGCAGTTCTTGAGAAGAGAAGGGAGGCTGCTGTTGGAGAAAACAAGGAGAAGAAGAGGTGGGGAAAAAAAAAGAAGAAGAAGAAGATAGGTAGAGATTTTATTATGGTTGAAACAGATGTCAGAAATAATCGTATATTTTCTGAATTGATTAAACAAAGAGGATTACAGCCATATATATAGATAGTTAGGACGGACCGGGTCATATGACCGGGTCACATAATAATATTAATATATATTATATATTAATATTCTAACACCCCCCCTCAAACTCAAGGTGGTAGAGTAGAGATCAACTTGAGTTTGCTTAATAACACATAGAAGCGACCCGACAAGAGAGACTTGGTAAAGACATATGCAATTTGATGTTCGGTAGACACATATCGCAATTGCACAGTGCCAGCACTAACATGCTGCCGTACAAAATGGCAATCGATCTCGATGTACTTAGTGCGCTCATGAAACACATCATTTCGAGAAATATGAATGACACTCTGACTATCACAATGAAGATCGGTGGCAGGCGGTTGAGGAATGCCAAGATCAGAAAGAAGTCGTCGAATCTAAAGAAGCTCAGAAGTAGAATCAGCAAGCGCACGATACTCTGACTCAGCGCTGGAACGAGAAACGACAGTCTGTTTCTTGCTTCGCCAGGAAATAAGAGAATCACCCAAGAAGAAACAATAACCAGTGATGGAGCGTCGGTCAGTGGGATCGCCTGCCCAATCAGCATCAGAGTAACCAGTGAGTACCAATGATGAATCAGCAGAGAAGTGAAGACCATGTAGGAGAGTGCCCTTAACATAGCGGAGAATACGTAATACAGCAGAGTGATGAGCTATACAGGGACTAGTCATGAACTGACTAACGATGTGAACTGCATGAGCTATGTCAGGACGAGTGACTGTCAAATATATCAGGGAGCCCACTAACTGGCGATAGAGCATGGGGTCCTCAAGAGGGGCGTGAAAAGCCCTAAGTTAGGTGTCACGATAGGGCTTCAAATTAGAATTTGTAAATTTTATCGAAAACCCACGATAATTGCGAATAAATGAAGTATAGGGGCCTCGAGTCGTGTTTTTCCAAGGACGAGTAGACAATTGTCTGATTCGAGCTTGGGTGTCGTTCTTTTTGAGGTTTTCTATTGAAAATGGGGGTTTTGTTGTTTTTGAAATGAAATGCGAATGAAAATGAAATGAAATAAAGTGATGACATGCAATTGAAATCAAGTTGAAACAACACCTAATCTAGCAATGCAATGGAATTCAAAGCTAAAACTAAGACTAGAAGTTGAATTTGATGAAACTAATCTAGTTTGCAAAAATCAAAGCCATGATGCAATTTAACTATCCACTTCCAACTCGATAACAATGAAATCCCTACTCAATTTAACCCACCCTAGCAAACTGATACTTTAAGTCTAAGATGGCACGGAATAGTAGCTAGAGGGAAAATCAGAGTTTTCGGTTGCAAGAAGGAGACTTAGCTGAGCAACTCTATGCGAATCAATTAACTACATGCACTGAATCAACATCAATCATTAGCCCAAGCAATTTGCATTAAAGATGCTTAATAGGTTTGGAATCAAACTCAATTGGCACGGCACAGTGGACTGCACAGTAACGATTCAAGTTATCAGAAATTCAGTAATGAAGAAGTTCAGATTGCAATTGATCAGTTAAAAGAAAGCTAATCAAAATCTAAAACAAGTCTAAATCCAAACAACAGATAACCATGTTAACTAAGTTGCTAAGAAATTGATCAGAAGTTGCCGAAATCAGAAAAAAAACAACATCAAACAGAATTCAAAAACGAAATGTGCAGAAACGAAGAACAGTAATCAGAAATGGATAAAATCCTCCTCTTCTCCTTCGAATTCCTTCGGCTGGTTGTCAAGCAGCTGTTGAATCCATTTGGAGCTGAAAATCGGTCGTCGGGTGAGTTGCTCGTTGCCAGAACCATAAAGTTGGCCGGAAAAACCCTCTCCGAACAAAATCAGGCGCTGTGCACGGTCATTGAAGCTGCAAAACTGGATTTCCATGCTTCAACGATGCTCCGATTGCCTTGCTAGTAATTCCGGGATGCTTGGCGCTCCTAGGAGAACCCCTCAAAGGATTGCAGCTCCCGATTTCTCTGTGGTTGGCCGGAACACGCCGAAACAAGGAAAAGATACACCGAAAGAACCCCCGCCGGCGTGCCTCATCCAGTTGCTGGGATATGCCCAATCAACCGGCTTCTTACTCTTCGTGGATCAAGGAACGCAATGGAATCAATTTGGGTGGAAATCGCTGCCCGTGGAGTTACGTCGTCGAGCAGGGGCCGGCGTTCGCGGGACGAAGATGAACAGTGCGCAGCCACTGTTCATTTGGTAAGTTCGGCTTTTAAATAGGGTTGATTAATCAGTGAATCTCAGCCCTTGATTTCTGAATCAACGGTACAGGATTGATCTGGGCTTTGTAGGATCGATGTACGCGCTAGAGGGGGGGTGAATAGCGCGTGATCGCTTTTTCTGAATTCATTCATTTTCTGACAAAGTACTAAGCAGCGGATTAGACAATAATAAAGGGACACGCGGGATTTACTTGGTTCCTAACCCCCCAGGGTTAGTACGTCCAAGGCCTAATTCGGGAGGCGCCCGTCCACTAGTGGTCTCCTTTCCGAACGTCGTTCGGAGGCGGAGAAACCCGTCTTACAGTCCAAAATAACACAAACAATAACTTTAAAGTAAGATAGAATAATAGAAATAAACCAAACTCGCCGTTCTGGAAGTCCTGAGCGCCGCGCACTCCTCCTGGATCTTCCCCGGTTGCAAGCGTCTGGCCCCGTTCGCGTTTAGCAGCACCACAAGTTGAGTAGGGAACTTTCTGGCTTGAATGAGGATGGTTCTGCACGTTCACCTCCTTATATACTGCTCCTGAGTCGACTCAGATCCCTATCTGGGTCGACTCCAGCTTGCGTGGCAGATAGAACTTCATCCTGCTCGTTATCTGCTGTCCGAGTCGACTCAAGTGCCCTTCTGAGTCGACTCAAGTGCCCTTCTGAGTCGACTCCAGCCAGAATCTGAGTCGACTCCAGAAACCTTTTTTGTAGATCTCTGAAAGGGCTTCGCAACGCATCCAACCGTGCCTCGTTTCGAGTCCCGAGTCAAAAGTTATGACCCGTTGAAGTTGACCCTGCATTATGGTTCCTGCAAAACAAGCATGAGAACAACCAAGCCAACCTAGCTTTACCTTGTGGGTCTAACTTCGGATTTCTACCGAAATCCTGGGTTAGTCTGACGCCTCCTGTTCCACTCCAGAAACGCGCCCTTACCCACTCCACTCAGGAGAATTTATGCCAACCAAGTCCTCCAGACTTGTTGGACTTGTGCTCGGCTCTGTCCTCGCCCCCCAGGATTTTTGTTGCGGTTCGGTTCTCTCTAACCAACCCAGACTTCTGCTGTGACTCGGTCACCTAGACCAGCCCAGACTTCTGCTGCGACTCGGTCACCTAGACCAGCCCAGACTTCACCTGGTGCACTTGACTCTGCCAAGACTTCCGCCTGATCCTCCAAATCAGGACTTCCCTTTGCCTAGCCTACAACTAGGACTTTCCCTTGCCCAGCTTCACTCACCAGGACTTCCCTTGCCCGATCGTCCAGATCATGACTTCCACTGCCTAGTCTAACCGACTAGGTCTTCTCGCTCACTTCCACACATCCAAACATCAAGTCCTGTTTGGATCAACCCTTGGTCAAACTGACCGACTTAGGTGTATTGTCAAACATCGAAACTCTAGGCAAGATCTTAGTGCATCTTGCACCAACAATTTAGGTATAGCAAAATACCAAAGGTAATTGAATAGCCCATAGAGGATTCACCACTCTTTAGAAAATGAGACGTTTACCTTGCGGTCGCTTGTCAGGATTGTTACTAAAAGTCTTTGGCCAAAGCATTCTTTAGTCTCAAGTTACGGTACTCTTGGATACATGTGATAACACTCATTTTCATAGTTTATTTTGGCTCTAAAACTTGATATTTTGACCCTCTCGTTGTGTAACTATTGAATATTAACACATATTGCGAGTAGGAACTTATTTTAGATCATATTGCTTATTCCTACAAATTTTGGATTGAATCTAACATTTTTTCATGTATATTTGTAGGATACTCAAAGAGCTATGAAGTTGGATGAAGTTGGAGAGCATTTGGAAGTGTTTAGAGGTCATTTGGGGTGTTTTAGAGGCTCCCAGGGCCATTCTCCACCTCCCCAGGCCGTGCCCCACAAGCCATGGCCGTGCCCCATGTTGCCCAGGCCGTGCCTAAGAGGCACAGCCGTGCCTGCCTCCTCCTAACACAGCCGTGCCTCCTCTTCCCGTGGGCCATGTCTCGACCAGATTGCACTGCAGACCAAAACTAAAATGGCTATAACTTTTAGCTCAGATGGAATCATGGGACG
>NC_133868.1:3232266-3235472 GCF_044706935.1 Curcuma longa | reverse complement strand
GGGGAGGGGTGAATAGCGCGTTGTCGCTTTTTAACCAATTTTTGATTAACGAGTTTAAAACTTACGGAAGCGAGTACGAGTACGTAAGCGGAAGTAAATTGAAACACACAAACACAAAGACAAAGTCGTTTTACTTGGTTCACAGCCCAAGGCTGCTACTCCAAGGCCCACGGTCTAGGACCGTTTCCGACGGGCAATCCACTAATAAACTTGTTCCTTATAGACACAAGTCAAACGATACAAAACACAATTCAATAACAAGATCGTAAAGCAATTTACAATGAAAACTAAACTTGTTACCAAAAAGAGGAAGCCGAAGTTTGCTTGATCATCGTTTTCTTGTGAATTCGGCGTTGCGGCGACTTTAGGGTTGCTTGGGGTTACTCAGGGCCCTGTCGTCTTGACAGAGTGCTCGTATGTGTCGTAGAAAAAGTTGCTCTGAACCTCTGGTCGAGATCTTCTTTTATACAGTGCTCAAGTCGACTTGACTCAAACTTAAGTCGACTCTAGCTCAATGTAGATCCATTTTCTCCGCGACGACTTTATCCTCAGGTCGACTCGAGTCCACACTCAAGTTGACTGTAGTCCGACGTGGCACCTTCCGATAACCTTTGCTTTTCTGCTGTGTTATCCGGTGCTCAAATCGACTCTAGTCCCCTCTCAAGTCGACTTGAGTCCGACATGGAGAAAATCTGAACTACGTCGACTTCTGTTGCGATTGACCAGACTCAGGTCAACTTGAGTTTCACTCAAGTTGACTCCAACACTAAAAATCTAGAAATTTTCGCTCGGAGTCTAAGTGTTCCATTTCTCCAACCCTGCATCAAGAGTTAGCAAAATAACATGCAAAGTAAGAGTTTGGAGAGTCAGTTCCTAGAACTGTCTCTTGGTCTTAACTTCAGGTCTCCAGTGAAACCCTGGGTTAGACCGACGCCTACTGTTCCCCTTGAGAACGTGTCCTGACCCACTCCACTCAGAGAATTTACCTTGTGCCAACCAAGTCCTCCTAACTCGTTGAACTTTTGCTCGGCTCTGTCCTCAGCCCCCCAGGATTTGCTGCTGCGGCTCGGTCCTCCACTCAGGAGAATTTTCTCTTTGGTTTCTTCATGCATAATAAATTGTTTCTAGCTAGTGGCATCACTTATCATATCATTGATGATATTTCTTCTTGCAAAAATGCTAGCACGCTTATTTTAGATTTCATTGATTTGATATTTGGAGCTAGTATGTTTGGTGATTGATCTTTTCTATTTTTAGTAGCATGAAGTGAGATATGTTCTTATTGAAAGAATTTGAGTTTTGGCCTAGTTTTAGGATCTCCTTACACTATTGCCTAATCTAGAAGGTTGATTAATTCTAAAATTAGTCATGATTCATGAGACCTGATTAGTACTAGTATTTCTATGGTGATCTTCCATTACATTTTGGTTACTGGACCAACTTAAGTCATGTCAACTCTTTTGAAAAAATCTTAAATCCCAAAAAAAACCCTTAAATGCTTCTTTGCTTTGATTTCATTACATCACAAATAAAATTTTAAAGGGATGAAAAAATAGTTTTGAGAGTGGAAGCATTTCAATTACCCCTTTGGGACTGTAAAGGTTACTGGGAAAATAAATGATATATTTCTCTTAATCTTGAGGTAATCCTTTGAGACCTTATGCAATGGAAGAGATGAACTAAGCGTATGGTAGGTAAGTGTCTAAGGTTGGGAATATATAGGAACACGGTAACATAACGACTTGACTCTAAGTAGGATTTTGATACCAAATGGACTAAGGTCACTTTTTGCACCGAGCACGGAGAACTAACTCTTAGGCCATATTTAAGTAATTTTAATGTATAGTTCACCAATGAAACTATAGGATAGGATTGGTTGTGATTGGTTGTGATTCACTAGAGATTATGATACTCCATTCTTTCAATTCATGAATCTAAATGCAGGTTTTTGCTTGAGGACAAGCAAAAGTTTAAGTCTAGGGGTGTGATGAGCGTAGGTCATATATATATTTTTTAGCATTGTTTAACGCTCATCTATTTGTAATTCATTGCATATGCTCTAGTTTATCACACCTTATTCATTTATTATTGCCTGTTTCTACTCTTTACTTGGAGATATGCTTTTTGCATATTTTGATTAACAGGATGCGATTTAAAGTCAAAATGATGCATATTTAATGTGGAATAAGAAGTGGTGAAAAGAGACTTGCACTGGCTGTGCTCATCATCACGGGCGGGTCTCCGATGCAGCAAACACGAAGAAACGATGGAAAAGGAGTAACAAAGCATACACGGTCGTGTCTACCACGACCGTGTCTCACATCAAGGCACGGTCGAGTTCAGGAGGCCTCACATCCCAGGGATCAGACACGGTCGAGCCACTCCAGGAGGCACGGCCGTGTCCCTCCAACAGATGGAAGCCAGCTCCAGGCCGTGCCTACCAGGCATGACCGTGCCTTCAACCAGAGATGCTCCTGCTGAGGGTCATGCCTATCAGGCACGACCGTGCCTCCATTCCCAGCTTGAGCTAGGGCTTGGCCGTGCCTGTTTTCCTGAGCTTCAACAGGGTTTAGCCATGCCTACCAGGCATGACCGTGCCTATTTTCCAGTGAACCAACAACTCTTGGCCGTGCCTTATAGGCACGACCGTGTGACGGAGAGGCAGGGGCGTGCCTCCTGGGCCGTGCCAAGTGACACGGTCGTGTCGTGCCTGGACCCTATAAATACCACTTTTTACACCCTTTGAGGGTTATCTTAGGTTACCCTAGGGTCTTGGCTTGGGGACGGCGCTCCCCTCTCCGGGGGAGAGTCCAAAATGCTTCATCTACGTCGATCCGCCCGCTCCGACTCCTCTCTACCGATCCATCCTACACCAGAGTAAGAAGATCTTCAAAGGATGCACATGCTTCAAGATAAGTCCTTCCCTTTCATGTGGATGATGTTTTATTTCTTGCACTCCTATTGTAATCTTCTTGTAATGGAGTAGATCTTTAAGTTAGGATGTAGGATGAACATTAATGTAATGATGGTGATGTAAGAACTAATTTATGTTAGTTTTCCCTATTCAATGAAGTATTTATACTTGTTTCATGTATAGTGTGCCTTGAATGTATTTGATGAAATACTTGTGTGAGCGCACGTGCATGATTATGAGGAGTAGAGTACTGTGTAGGAGGATTTTAGGATCGTATGACCGGGGTGTGATG
>NC_133868.1:3221314-3232203 GCF_044706935.1 Curcuma longa | reverse complement strand
ATAATATGAGCTCCTTCTTACCATGAGTGCATTAATCTCCCTATGTTTAAGATATCGTATGACTGTCAATTAATTGAATTACTGACAACTCAATTAATTAACTACTGAATCCTAGAGTAGTACCACTCAACCTTATTATCATGCGGAACTAAGTCCACCTGTAGGATTTACATGATAATCGTTATGAGCTCCTCAAGGGGACATCATCAACCTAAATATTAGGACATAGTTTCTTTCTTTAATCAACAACACACCATATACATAGCATTATCTCCCAACTCATCGGGCCTCTTGATTTAACGAATAAATCTCACCCTTTGATGAATCAAAGAAATACATACTAAGTATATGTGCTTGTTATTATATCAGGATTAAGATCATGCACATCCATAATAACTTAGGTCTAGTTCGATTATATAGTCAGTATAAATCGAATGACCTCATACGGTCCTGCTCAATATACACAAAATGTAATAGTATAATTTAATAGTCAAGATAAACTAATACCAATTACACTACAACCATTACAATAGTTTGTCCATATCCATCTTAGTTGTGAGCTACTATTTATAATTTATAAGGAACTGATAACATGATCTTCTGTGTGGCACCACAAACCATGTTATCTACAATATAAATTAAGTGGACAACTGCATTACATAAGAAATGCAGACATTTGACCAATGTGATTCTCATTTCATATTATTTCAAAATAGATGTTTATACAAAATCTAGGCTTATAGTATACATGACAACAGTCTGTCAGCAAGTGAAGGCTGAACACCAGAGGCCAGCAGGATTACTTTAAAAGATATCATTGCCTGAGTAAAAGTGGGAGCACATCACTATGGATTTCGTTAATGGCTTGCCCAAGACTCGGAAGGGACATGATACGATTTGGGTAATCATCGATCGATTAACCAAATCCGCTCATTTTCTTCCGATACGTCGGATAGATTCACTAGATCGTCTAGCTGACATTTATTGCTGAGATATTATCAGATTACACGACGTACCTGCTAGTATTATTTCTTATAGAGATCCGCGGTTTACTTCCTAGTTTTGGTAGAGTTTGCAACAGGAATTGGGCACAGAGCTCTACTTTAGTACAACATTTCATCCCCAGACAGACGGTCAGTCAGAGTGCACTATCCAGACTCTGGAGGACTTATTGAGAGCTTGCGTTATGGACTTCGGTGGCAGCTGGGAGGATTACTTGCATTTAGTGGAGTTTGCATATAATAACAGCTACCATTTTACTATTCAGATAGCCCCATTTGTTGCATTGTATGGTAGACCCTGTCGATCTTCGGTATTGTGGGAGGAGGTCAACGAACTACAGTTATTGGGTCCGTAGAGTATACAACATGAGGCCGAGCTTGTTAGGAAGTATACTAAAAAGACTAGCTCTTTTGTATATAAACATTTATGAAATAAAGTATCATGTTTTGGTCAAATGATTACAATAGTGTATTTTGCAATAAAGTCCTCTTAATTTACATTGTAGATAACTTGGTGTCTGTGAGACACAGAAGACCATGATTATCGGTCCCTTGTGAATTATAAACTAAGGCTCACAACCAAGATGACTTTGGACAAACCATCGGGAACAGTTGTAGTGTAATTCGGTGACTGTCTGTCTTGACTGTAGAATTATACTAGTGCACTTTGTGTGTATTGAGTAGGACCATTGAGGTTGTTCGATTTACACTGACTCGCAAATTGAACAAGACCTCTGTTATTATACTTATGCACTCTTAATCCCGATGTAATAAATGAGCACCTATAGATAGTAGTTATTGCTTTGATTTACCAAAGGGTGAGATCTTTCCGTCAGATCAAATATTCTCGGTAAGTTGGGTGATGTTGCTATTTATACGATGTGCCATTAATTATAGAAGGAATCCGTGTCCCAGTAGGGCTGATGATGTCCCCTTGGAGAGCTCATAAGGATTGTCAAGTCAAATCTTGCAAGTGGACTTGGTCCGGCTGACAATAAGGTTGAGTGGTACTATTCAAGGTCTTAGATGTCGATTATTGAGTTGTCAGTGAACTCAGATAATTGACGGACATACGATATCTTAAACACGGGGAGCAATGCATAAAATAATAAGAAGGAACCCATAACGTAATTTGGGGATTGGATTGGTAGTGCAACAATGATCCTCTAGTGGAATGGATCGTTGTTGATGGATGTAGGTGTGTATTCGGGGTTGAATACGAGATCCAAAACCCATCAGAAGGCCAGATCCAATACCTCCTCGAGGTCCCCACTGTAGCCTAAAGACATCTTCAAAAGGATGCAATCAAACGGATGAGATTAGTTCTCAGCCGTCGGATGAGATTTAATCTCGACCGTTGGATGAGATTAGTTCTCGACCGTAGGATGAGTTAATGGATGAGATCAGCTTGTATCCGTGGGATTAGATCAAGTTGCATCCATTGGATCGAAATAAATAAAGAGAGATTAGAAGAGAATAGATTAGAACCGTTGGATGAGATTAAGTCGCGTCCGATGGACGAGATCTCTCCGGTTCGGTTTTAATTCTCTTTGGAAGGAAGAACCGGTTCACGAGGTGAACCAGAGTTGGTTCATTGAACCACACGCCCAAGGGATTAGATCAGGGTCGTTGGATCGAATCAATTAAGTTATATTAAAGAAGATTATATTAGAACCGTTAGATGAGATTAAGTTGCATCCGACGGATGAAATCTCTTCTGTTCGGTTTTATTTTCTAATTTAATATAAAATTGGTTCAAGGATTAAACCAATCCTATCCATAAAGTGGCCGGCCACTTTAGATGTGGATAAGATTGATTTGGTTTTTTTTAAAGGAAAAACTGAATTAAAAAGATCCGACGGTTGCAATCTATTTAATTGGCTGAGATTTAAATAATTCTGGAATTTCGAATTGGTTATAAAAATTATTCCAAATTAGAATTAATTTTTAATGGCCGGCCAAAAAAGGGATCCCTCCAAAAGATCCATGCGAAAATCATACTCGTTTTACCGATTCTATCTTCTGGAATCGAGGTTACCTTCGATGCGAGCCCTTCGCAATCCCGACAGCAACTCTTGCCTTCAAAGGTTGACAGATCTCAGCACGATCAGTGTGTTCGCACCTCCACGATATCCACACAAACACTGAGCTGGAGAGGAACCAGATTGTGGTGCTAGCCACAATGCTAAGTTCGGCCAAGAGGTAGAAAAGAAGAGGAAGATGAACCAAGATACTTCTCTCAAGAGCCTCTCATCCCTTTTTATATCCAACCATGGAATATGAAGGGTTTTTGGCTCTTGAAATTCTATGGAATTAATACCTTTATTAATCCCCATGCATGTCATGCATGATGATCATGCAACCCTCTTAATGATGCTCATGCAACCCTCTTAATGATGAGGGAATTAATACCCTATTAATCTTATGCATGATGATCATGCAACCATCTTAATGGATTCAATTTGACTCAGTCCAAACTCAAGTCTCACTCAATCCGAATTGACTTGAGTCCAACTCGAGTCTAATTCAATGAGTCTACCTTGAGTCACACTCAATGAGTCTAATCTATATTAGACTCAATCCAATGGCCTAATGATCCATCATATGAACCATCTCCAAATCACATGTCCTAAGTGTGTGACCCAATAGGTTCTCGTAACGTTGGCAATGTCTTTAAAACCATTTTTGTAACGACCCGGCCCGTCCACCCATGGGAACTCTACTTATCCCGACCCCTATTTTTCTGTGGGTCATGGGTCGTCGACCATCGACCGTACCGTTACCTTACTAGGACTTTCCACCCCTGCGTAGTGGATTTTTGCCTTCCTCATATTCGAACTCTAGAACTGCAGGCTAAAGTACTAAAGTTCCTTGAATCTGCGCCTTTTTATTGTAACGACCCGGCCCGTCCGTCCGTGGAAACTCTACTTATCCCAACCCCTATTTTTTGTGGGTTATGGACCGTCGATCATCGACCGTGTCATTACCTTACTAGGACTTTCCACCCCTGCCCAGTGGATTTTTGCCTTCCCCAGATTTGAACTCTAGACCTGCAAGCTAAAGTACTAAAGTTCCTTGGTTACCAGATTCAAGGAACTTTCATACTTTGGCCTAGGCTGAGAGTTCGAATCTGGGGAAGGCAAAAATACACTGGGTAGGGGTGGAAAGTCCTAGTAAGGTAATGACACGATCGATGGTCGACAGCCCATAACCCACAGAAAAATAGGGGTTGGGATAAGTAGAGTTCCCACGGGCGGACGGGCCGGGTCGTTACAATTTTAGAGACATAAGAAATAAGCGGCATCTAGCAATACATCATTGCTACTCAAGTGACGAGAATGTCAAGATCCGACACAACCTTTCCGTGACTACTATCTTGTATGACTCAGTCCTTCTATCCTTAATATCTAGATTGATCAATGAGACATAGACCGTGTCATCCTCTTATCAATCATGAATTTTTTGATCTCCAAATAGACTACTCAATCAAATAAGCTCAATATCTCATATTGACTTATTCGAGCATGATCATGCATTTTTGCAGTCCTACTCTATCAAGGGGCCCATAGATATCACTTCCATCATATGGAAGGGATAGATCTCATCTACATCACTCACATCCCTCCGCATAATTTATTATATATCTAGTGATCGCCTTTATAGTCACTCTGTTACAAGTGACGTTTGACGAAGCCAAAGTATACAACTCATTATGTAGGGAACCGTAGTGACTTCAGGTCTAAGGACTATTCATACTAATAATCACATGAGAATGTTTATGACACTCATATAATGATCCATAAAACATTCTCATGGCGGGTCAATTCAGTACATAGTCTCTAATATATACCCATGTGTCAACGTGATATCACATATCCATAACTTGTAAGATTAAGTCATCAATTGACCTACATGCTAGTCTCAACGCATTAATATTGCCCTTGCATATTAATGCTCGACTAGGAATAGATAAGAGTAGTGTTCTATATATGTCTACAGACTCTCGCTATCAATTCTACCAATCGATATGCTGTAGACAAGAACCTACTACTCAAGGACACTATTATATTTATTCATATAGCACGGATAAGAAATAAATATAGTAAACAAACCTTGCCTTTATTAATGAACATGATACATATGTTCCCTAAACAACCATCTCATGATTGGCACTAAGGGCTGACACTAACAGTTTTACTTCAGTAAGTCTCAACCATTTTGTCTTTTGTTCTTTCCATTTCCTACTTCCTCTCCATTTTCTTCCTTTAGCCCCGCTATTTGACGAACATCTTCTCCGTCTTCTTCTCTCAGCACCTTCTTCTGACTCTCACTCTTCCCCTACTTTGTATCTCCTTTCCTTCCTTCTTTAGCTTCATTGTCTTGACCTAGCATGTTGGGATCGTCCCGGTGCAATGCGCGTGTTTACACATTTCACAAACGTGCGCAACGGAAATAATCAAATAATTAAACTAATTATTATCACAACACACGCATGCATAATAGAAAATAACATGTACAAGGCATGACAAGAATTTAAAATTTTTTGAATAATAAATTATTCTAAATGCGTACCTCGCAGATGACGTTTGAACGGTGTTGAATCAATCGAGCGGTTCTCGTCAAAGTTCCGTCTCTACTGGTGATCCACACTAAGCTCTCGTCTGGACAGCTTCGGAAGCCACGAGTCATGTCATTGTCTTCAGTACTAGCCGACGATCGATGATGATCAAATCGAGAGAAGCCTTATTCCGAAAACCGTGCAACAACGTTTATCATGATCGTTCCAGGGCTTTTTAACTATTACTGAGAATCGTATTCTCGATGTAGTTTTGACGATCAACCGTTGACCATCGATTTTAGGACAAACTGATCAGAAACTCTTTCCAGTGATGATAGAATAATCTCCAGAAGCTTTGCAAGCTTTTGCAAGACTGACGGATGGTCATCGATCAACCAGAATTGATTAAGAACGGTTGAAAACCAATCTGATGGCTAGAAACAATTTCCGATGATCAAACAATCAATTCCAATGACAAAACCATTATACAATCAGAGCCTTCCCTTTCTTCTCCCACACGGTCAAAACAGGAGATTCGATAATGACACTCGCGATCGAAAGGAGAGGACAACACCGGCAAGGGCTGCTGTTCTCCGGTGAGGGAGTGGTGCCGCCAATGTTCTTTCACACGGTTGTGTTGAGAAACCTTCTCACAGCGGTGTGCTTGGAAGAAGAAGACACACGGGAAAACCACATGGCTATCTTTCGCGGCAACAAACAGAGAGAAGGAAAAGATCGGGATGGTTGCGACTTCCTTTTCCTCCCTCTCTAGAAACGGCAGCCAGCAATGGGCAGAGGTGGTGGCCACAAAGAAGAAGGAATCAGCTTCTTTCTTCTCCAATTGGCGGTGGCTTTGGCAGAACTCTGAGTGCCGGCAAAGAAGACTCGCGGCCGAGACGTTGGCACGGGGACTTGGCCGACAAGATTGCGGCGGAGCAAGGAAGAACCACCTTCATGAAGTCGTCGTCCAGGTTTCTTCTCCAGTTAACTTGCTCGTGATGGGGAGAAGGAACAGGCATTGGGTTTGTCGTGCACTGCCTTCTCCTCCTCGCCGTCGGCGACGCTCACACGGGCAGGTAGCAGCAACCGGCGTCGCACACACGCGGAGAGAACCAAACAGGGCTTCATCCCCTATTTTTATCGCGCAAGAGGAAGAGACTGTGCGGTGTGTTCCGGGTGGAGAAAAACTTGAATCAAACCCAAGCGAACCCTAAATCACTGTAGCAAACAGCGGCTAGGGTTTTGGGCTGAACCGATAGCTGATTTTGGTTTGTTACTGTAGCAAACCGAATTCTAGGGTCTACTATAGCAAACCCTAAATTACTTGGTTCACTAACCAAATGAACTCCGATTTGACCTAAACTAATTTTGTTTGATTCGTCTTCGCAAGATGAATCTCCTTATCGCATCGATTATGCTAAAATCTATTCCATCGCGAACCAAACCAATTTAGTTCAAAATCAAATCATTTGGTTCACTAACCAAATGACCTCTGATTTGAACGAAATCAGTTTCGTTCGTTTCATCTTCATAAGATGAATTCCATCATATTGTCCTTTGTCTGGTTCAACCAGATTTTATTTCTCTCGTTCTGAGAATCTAATTCTCAAACTCATTTTAAGTTCTTCGGAGAACTTGTAGTGCGTGTGACCCAATAGGTTCCCAGTTATGTTGGCCGTCCATGATTAACCATTAATTTCGGAACGATCATGAGTGGCACCTAATAGTACATCATGATCCCTAATTGATCGAAAAATCAATGATTGACTTCAGAACAATTATATTCTAAACCTTTCAGTAGCTACACTGAATCGCGCCTCGTTCCTTTCACCGTCTTATACCCGCTTGGTTCAGAACATGGTCTATGTGTCGATCCCCACTAGGCTGACTATGTCACACCTAGCCCAAGCTGCTTTCTTGTCCTGTGGATTCAAGTTACTTGTACATGTGTCCAAGAGTATCGTACTCTTAACATGTAATGCTTTGGCCAAAGATTTTTAGTAACAATCCTGACAAGTGGCCGGAAGGTATACGTCTCCTTTTTCAAAGGAGCGGTGAATCTTTTGTGGGCTATTCAAACACCTTCGAGCATTTTGATTTATACCCAATCATCTCGAGTCCACACCTCCTCGGAGATGCTTGCTTGAGATGTCAAAGTATAAGCTTCCATGATTAAGGTGACTTGAATACCGCAAATCAAAAGGAAACTTGAACTTAAGCTGCATTGAGATCTTCATTGACATATGTACAAAACCATATGAAGTCTCACGGTATGTCACTCCAATGAACTGGTTACCTTTAACCAGCATCCACGTTTAACTCTCAACATCCAATGTTTCCAGTAGTGAGATCAGTTGCTTAGCTAATCAAGGAGTTCAAAATGTGCTAGTCTCGACAGAATCGATGACGATCGTACTCATCAATTCCTCGACTAGGGATAATTCTAATACATTCATAATTACACGTGTAGAGATACTCACTAGTTGTGATCCAATCACAAATTCTCTCACGCTATGAATCGTATTGCGGACATTCAGTATTCGAGTTTAAGATCCACTCAAATACATATGAAATGTGCACTCAAATAGTGAATTATTATTTATCCATTAAATAGTATAATCGTAAGGCGATTGCCTTAGGACACCTCTTAAATCTAACATAGCAAGCTCAATCCTTTCTCCTTCCTTTCTCGTCTTTTCCTATAGCGACGCCTGACCCCTGGTATGAAACCCAACAGTCTTCCTTATCCTCAGGGGATGAAGTATTTCTTAGAGAACAATATGAAATCCCTTTAGATTATAGGATTAGGCTTCCGGCTCCCGAACATTGTCCCCAAGCATCTCCTCCAGGGTATACCACTTTTTTCCAGGGTTAACTAGAGGGTGGTTTAAGATTCTCGATCCTGTCTTTTCTCCAAGACCTAGCCACTTACTTTCAGTGTTCATTATCTCAACTCGCCCTTAATTCTTATCGTTTAATTTGTAGTGCTTCTATCATCTTTCATATTTACCAGATTCCATTTGACTCCTCGACCTTCCATTACTTTTTTTATCCTAAAAGGGGGGAGATAGGTGTTATTTACTTTGTTGCCTGACCTGGTTGCAATTTCTTAGGTAAATACTCTACTTCTCATAAGAGTTAGAAAAATAGATATTTCTTCGTGAAACCTCCTCAACCTTATACTTGGTCGACCTTCTAGCGCCCTGAACCACCTCCTCAGCCAATTTTAGGGCAATATAGGTTAGACTCCTCTTTCTTAATAGCCACTAAAATCTTATCCGACCCAAAATTCAATGTGAATGTTCTGGTGGCTAATGAAGCTTTATTATACCGAGCTAGTTTAAGCCCTAATGTCATCCAACTAGAAGATCAGTTGAGTAAGTTTTCTATTTTTATTAGGCTTATTTTTATACTGACTAATTTGTTGTTGTTTGTCTTAGGTCAAACCATGTTGAATGCTTCGGTTAGCAAGCATTTGAAGTGGGATCTTACTACCACCGACAGCTGGTGGGTCTCAGAGGATGTGGCTGAATCCTCGGCCGCTGAGGCCAAAGTGGATGAAGTAAAGAAGGATCTGCCAACTGATACTGCAGAGACAAACCCAAAGTCAGGAAAATCTGCTCAGCGGGAAAGATTTCAGCAAGACCATCAATATATCTACCTCTGGGATAGTGTTATCAGAATCTCCCTCTGAGACAGCGAGAAAGACTAGATCTAAGAAGAGGAATCGAGAACAAAGGGATAGCCCTCTACCAGAGGACGTGGTATAATTGGAACCAACATAAGCCACTATTGAGGCTCCTGATACTTATGTAAAGCACACTAAAACCGAGGCTTCCTTGAGAGAAAGACCTTTAGTAGTTGTCCCTCTGAAGTCCCTTCCTCTGGAGGCTCGGACCAAGAACAGGTACGATAAAGGAAAATCCCCTGCCACCTCTTCTGAGACCCTTTCAACCAATACACCTTCCTCCGCTATGCCGGAGTCAACTTCCCTTCCTGCTCACCCTCCCCGGGCTCATCGTGGCGTCCCAGAGGAGAGACGACAGATTTCTCTTGAGGGAGGAGAGGTGCAATCTCGTCATGCCATGGATGACATCCGTCGGTATGAGACTGAGATCTTACCTCGCCCTGCACGAATGTTTGAATGGTACCTTGGCCAAGGTAAGTATCATATCAAGCCTCTTAACATTATTTTTGTGGGATAACAATATTAATAGGGGGTATGACCAGCTTTGGAAGGAGCACCGAGAATTGGACCGTCGTATTCCCTTAATGTCTTCTGCCCGTCGCAACTTGAAACCCAAGTGGCAAAGTTAAAAATTCAACTGAAGAATCCTCCTAGAGATATCGAAGAAGACCGAGCTTGTGCCAAAATAGAAAAGGCTTGTATTGACAGTGAAGAGGCACGAGCTACCGTAAAGAAGACTAGGGAAGAGATAGAAAAACTAAGGAAGGATGCTGAGCTACGAACCACACAACTTTATCAACTGGAGCAGGAGCTAAAGAAGTCTTAGACTGCTTTAAAATTATCTCAAGAAGAGGCTTCTAAAGCTAAGGAGGAGGCCCAGTCATATAAGGAGGAAAAGACAAAAATGGAAACTGGCTTAGTTGCTAGCCACTCGCAACAAGGGGAGTTGCATCGAGATCTGCGTGAAGCAGTGGCGAGAAGGCAAGACTTGGAACTACAATTATCTGATAAACCCCTTGAAACGGATCACCTTGATATTCAGATGTAGGGAAGGATATTGACGCCACACTCAAGTAAGATGAGAAGGTGAGTGATAAGTCATGGGGGTTTTGATCGCCACAAGTTGCCTTGATAAAATCAAGATTAGTTCTTTACCTAAGAACCAAAGGAAGCTCTCACAATAGAGAAAACTATGATTTCATTCAAACTCAACATGCCTTAGCCATACAAGAGTTCTCCTATATATAGACTTAGTGGAGGTTGAAACATTAACCTCTACCACACTTCCCACTAAGCTTTTAATATCCACTAAGACCCACTAGACACTAATTATGCACCATTATCATGCATGCATGCATGCATGACATTTATTTCCCACAATTTCCTAATAATAGCTTAGGAACTCCCAAAAAGCATTAAAAATCCACCAAAAGACATTAAAAATCATTTCAGAAAATTCCCCCAAAAATACCTATAAAAATTGGACACTTGTAGCCTTTGAATGCATCTTGGATCATGTAGATTTGAGCCTTCAAGTTTGTCTTTATGTTGGCCCAATTTCACTTTCAAGTTGAAGGAATGTGATCCATTTAGTTGTTGCCTCCATTGTGTATTGATCCTCCTTTTCCTTGAGCTCCATTAT
>NC_133868.1:3190853-3221288 GCF_044706935.1 Curcuma longa | reverse complement strand
CAAATAAATGAAGTATAGGGGCCTCGAGTCGTATTTTTCCAAGGGGCTAGTAGAAAATCATTTGATTCAAGCTTTCGTGTCGTTCTTTTTAGGGTTTTCACATATAAATGGGGTTTTGATGATCTTAAGGCAAATTTGAGAGTAAAAATGCTAGAGAAAGGATTTCAACTGGAATTTGAACTAACCTAAGTGTTTTTGCTCTTTTGGTTTTAGATTGACTTCAAATGAAATTACGAGTAAAGAGAAACCTATTCTTACAGCTAATGCTATTAAACAAAAGTCCCTAGAACAGCAATTCCTAACATTCCATGCAATGAGCTTCGAAAAGATCCATTCCTACAGCTAACTCACCAACCAACTGATACACTTGGCACGAAACAGTGACTTTGGCACAAAACAATCAGACACTATATCAAGCACCGAATTGCAATCCAATGGAAATAGATCAAATCCAAAAGAGAAACAACAACTGAATACATGAAAATGATCATTTATTGAATCGATTTAACCATATTTGTCCCATATTGCATAAATTGAGGCTTGATTATGATTTTTATGATTTAATGGCAATTTTTGCATTAATTTAGCTTTAAATTGATTTTAGGGCTCGAACCGGACCCAACTCAAGCTCAACCACGGTCAAATCGAGCCAATTTGCCCAAATTGATCAAGCCCACATGAAGGACATGATCTAGATCGAGTTTGATCAAAATCCCAGAATTTTTTGGAAGCCCTAAGAAGCCCTAGAGCTCAGATCAATTTTGACCGTCGGATTCAAAATCAAGGGCTGAGATGCATTGATTAATCAGCCGATTAAAACCCGAACATTACCCGATGAACAGTGCCGCCGCACTGTGCTTCGTCCCCGCGAGAAGAAGCTCTGCCGCGCGACGTACGTGTAGGCATGCCCTCGTCCTCCCAATCAAACTCCGTTGCATTCCTTGGTCTCTAAGGAGCTCGAATCCGGTTCTTTGGGTATCTTCCGGCAGCTGGTTCCGGCGCGGCGGAGAGGGTTTCTTCACCGGCCAACACCCTGTTTTTTCGAGTTCCGGCCATCCACAGCGCCATCTGACGCCGCGAGTCCTCTGAGGGGTTCTCTGAGGAGCGTGTAGCACACCGGAGTCACGAGCAACTCGATCGGAGCAAGAGAAGCCAGGGAATCCAGTAACTGCCAGCTGAAAACGCATCGCACAGTGTCAGACTTGGCCGGAGAGGGTTTTTCCGGGCAATTGGTGGTGCTGGCAGCGAGCGAAACACTCCGGAGACCAGAAGAAAGCTCCAGAGGGATCAGTGAAGCCTCATTGAGGGGTTTACCAGCTTGATTGACAACCAAGTTGTGAAGATTGCATTAGAAATTTGAAAGGAGGGATGAGTTCTGATTTTCGTTTTCTTCCTTTACTGTTTCTGAACATTCTAGCTTCACTGCATTTTTAGGCTATCCTTGTTAGTTGTTTGAGTTTCTTAAGTTCTAATGCTGAGTTCAATTGTTGTTTTTCTTTTGGATTTGATCTATTTCCATTAGATTGCAATTCGGTGCTTGATATAGTGTCTGATTGTGTTGTGCCAACTTCCAATACTCCGTGCCAATTTGAATTTTGTTCAATGACTGAAATTTGGGTTGCATTGGCTAGTAATTGCATTTACATTCATTTGTTACTTTGCATAGAATGATAAGATTTAAGGGTTGATTGATGCTCTTATCTAATTAGGAATTTTTTTCCATTAGGGTTTCATGCTCTTAGTACTAAGTTGACAGTGGTGGGATTTAGATTTTTATAAGCTTAGGAAGTTGGATTGCATATTTCATGATTAGGTTCATTCCATTAGTTTCTAACTAGTTTAGATTTTGCTCATTGAATTAAGATTGATTTGCATGCTTAGGTTAGATTGACATTTAGATTTGCTTGTTTGTTTCCATTGCATTTCATGACTTCCTTTTGTTTTGCTATTACATTTCATTCCAAAACCCCAAAACCCATTTATATATGAAAAACCCAAAAAGAACGACATCGAGCTCAATTTAGACAATTTTCTACTAGTCCTTGGAAAAACACGACTCGAGGCCCCTATACTTCATTTATTTGTATTTATCGTGGGTTTTCGATAAAATTTATAAATTCTAATTTGAAGCCCTATCGTGACACCTAATTTAGGGTTGTGAATCATCTATCCTTGGCAGAGGATATCTGTTCTTGATCGTCACATTATTCAGTGTCCGATAATCTATGCATAAGCGCATAGTTCCATCTTTCTTCTTGACAAATAGTACTGGAGCTCCCCATGGGGAATGACTAGGGCGAATGAAACCCTTATCCAGTAACTCTTGTAATTGAACTTGAAGTTTTTTCCTCTTTGGCTCTCCAATAAATTCAAACACAGACTCAGCTTCAGGCTGGAATACTACTCTTCGCTTACGGCACTCGATAGAAGCACCGTATTTGCTCAGAAAGTCCATACCCAATATGACATCAAAATCTTGCATGTCCAGCACTATCAGATCGCAGTAGAGTTCTCTTCCCGCGATTCCAATTGGTACGGCACGCAACATATGAGTAGATGCCATTATTTCTCCCGAAGGTAGAGTTGTTAAGAATTTACCATCTAGGACTTGTAAAGGTATCTCTATCTTCTTAGCAAATAGCATGGAAATAAACGAATGCGTTGCCCCAGTATCAAATAATGCAGTAGCATACTGACTGTAAATAAATATCTGACCTGTGACAACTGTTGAAGCATTCGCCACATCCTCCTTCGTAAGAGAGAATACCCTAGCATTGGTCGTCACTGGAGGGGCCTCCAACCTTCCTTGGCTTATTTGAGGACCTTCCAGCGCAGCTTGCATATAATGCAACTGTGCAGGTGCCTTCTGATACTGCAATTGCTGTGGTGGCTGCTGAGATGATGCCTGGAACTTCTTAGGGCAGGATTGAGCCTTATGCCCTTCCACTCCGCAGATAAAACATTTATTGGTCCCTACCAGGCATTCTCCAGAGTGAGGTTTTCCACACTTAGCACATTTATCTTTGCGGCCATGCATGACCTCTATACTTTACCTTCTTCTGCTGCTTTTTGTTCCATCATACTGACATGAATGTTCCATAACATCTTTCTTTCATTCATAGTGAACATTCACGTCATACATTACATGAATTCGACATAAAGTATGGTAAAAATCATATGTCTAATAGCATTTAAACCTTAACTTAGGTTTGGTTGCACTTTCTTCATAAATTTAGCTTCACTAAGCTTCATTTGCTTCAACCCGACCACTCCAAAGGACCTATAACCTTGTAATCGATCAGAAGATCGATTGGTGGGTTTTAAATTGATCCGATGGTCAATTCTGTTAAAATTTTCGTCACAGTAGCGTCTGTAATCGATCAACCGATCGATTACAGGGCTTAATCGATCAGAAGATCGATTACCTTAGTTCGGTGTCCACAGTACGCTCGGTAATCGATCAACCGATCGATTACAGACCCGTAATCGATCGACTGATCGATTACACCAGCTTAATCGATCGGTGGATCGATCCCAACTCGCGAAAAGTCACGGATTTCATTCTCTTTAAAGCGTGTAATCGATCGGACGATCGATTACACTCTCTGGTAATCGACCAACCGGTCGATTACCATTTCTTCTGTTCTTAAACCTATTGATTAACAGCATAACAACAACATTTATATCTAGTAGAATTGTTTAACAGGATTGTAACTAACTTGGAGTTGACATGATCAGTATTTTTTTCTTAACTTAGAGTTAACATGATCAGTATTTAAACCTAAAACATGTTGAAGAATAACAAGTCGTAGCACAATGCATCATATAACAACCTACCCAAACCTGGAACAGATTAATCGAGGACAGGTTTTACACATGCATATAACAAAAGAGAAAACTTATCAATCGGTTCTAACATGCATATCTAAAAGCTTTGAAATTACATTATAGTATAAGTTCTAACACCTACGTTTATGGAAGACATCGTACATACATTCATCCGTAGCTATTATCTTGCAGGTGAGAGGAACTTACCGTAGTTCTCGAATTCCCACCGATACCAACAGACGAACCTCTCCTTTCTTCTTCCTTGCAACGGGGACCTTCGGCCAGAGAAGAGAGACGAGCAGAGAAGCGAAAAAAAAATAAAAAGGCTCGAGGAGAGGGTTTATAAAGAGAAGCGGCCAGTTACGATTGAGGGCCACGACTCCCCACAACTCCCACGACCTAAACCCACTACTGCCTCTCCGTTTGGTTTTAATGAAATTCCATAGACCTACAGGTTTAACAAGCATTGCCCTCATTCCTTTAACAAGAATACACTACTATCTCATATGGTTAACTTGGCTTGCTACATATTGGAGGTCCAAGGGTCAATCCCTGGCACCTCCTCATTTCTTTTCTTTTTCTCTTTTCTTTTTATAGCAAAGCCTTCATAATTTAACCCATTAAAGAAACATTTTAGGCCATTCCTTTTTGCCTAAATATTTATTCCTTCTTATCATAAATAATCATATACATAAATATCCAGAAATTATCGAAGGAAATTTCGGGTATGACCATAGACGTTACCAGTATTGTTGGTGCAAGAGTGAATGTACTTAAAATTTAAAATCTTTTTGATGTATGAAAAGGGGGAGAAGGGACCTTAAGTTAATAATATAGAATTCTCCCAGATAATTAAACCCTGACCGATATTAACTTAAGAAATTGTCAAACATCAAAAAGGGGGAGATTGTTGGTGCAAGATGCACTAAGATCTTGCCTAGTGTTTCGATGTTTGACAATACACCTAAGTCACAGTTTTGACCAAGGGTTGATCCAAACAGGACCTGATGTTTGGATGTGTGGAAGTGAGCAAGAAGACCTAGTCGGTTAGACTAGGTAGTGGAAGTCCTGATCTGGACGATTGGGCAAGGAAGTCCTGGTGAGTGAAGCTGGGCAAGGGAAAGTCCTAGTTGTAGGCTAGGCAAAGGGAAGTCCTGATTTGGAGGATCAGGCGGAAGTCTTGGCAGAGTCAACGTGCACCAGGCAGAAGTCTGGACTTGGTCAGGAGGACCAAGTTGCAGAAGAACTGGACTTGGTCAGGAGGACCAAGTTGCAGTAGAAGAATGGACTGATCAGGAGGATCAGTTGCGTTCAAGTCCTGGGGGGCAACGACAGAGCCGAGCACAAGTCCAACGGGTCAGGAGGACTCGGTTGGCATCAGGTAAATTCTCCCGAGGGAGTGGGTGAGGACGCGTTCCTACGAGGAACAGTAGGCGCCGGTCTAACCCAGGATCTCACCGGAGATCCGAAGTTGAGACTCGAAGTTGGTTCGGTGAACCGACTTGATCCTTTACATGTTATATTTGAGCTAACCTGTTGTGCAGGAAGGAAAAGCCCGACGAAAGCCAACTCCGGACGAAAAACTGAGTTTTCGGGTCTGGAGTCGACCCAGATGAGTTCTGGAGTCGACTCCAGCCGAATCAGCCTGAATCAGGAAGTCAGCACGTCAAGGTCTCCGCCAGATCAGCCTGGAGTCGACTCAGATGAGCTTCTGAGTCGACCCAGAGTCAAATCCTATCGCCGCTGCCGCCACCGCGACTGGAGTCGACCCAGAACGTGATCAGAGTCGACTCAGGAGGGATAAGCGACGAAAGCGATCAAGTTTTATCTGCCACGCAGGCTGGAGTCGACCCAGATGGGCATCTGAGTCGACTCAGGCGGGCTATAAAAGAAGCCTTCGAGCAGCAGCCAGAGCAAGAGTTTTTTCACACATCCGCCTTCCAACAAGAGCTGCTACCGAACGCGAACGAGACCAGGCACGTGCTACCGGGGAAGATCCAGGAGGAGTACGTGGTGCTCGGACTTCCAGATCGGCGACAAATTGTTTGTTTTTTTTCTTACTTGTCCTTTCTGCTATTATTTGTTTGTACTGTTTATTGGACTGTAAGACGGGTTGCTCCGCCTCCGAACGAAGTTCGGAAAGGAGACCACTAGTGGACGGGCGCCTCCCGTGATTAGGCCTTGGACGTACTAACCCTGGGGGGTTAGGAACCAAGTAAAAATCCCGCGTGTCCCCTTTATTATTGTCTAATCCTCTGCTTAATTTTTGATAGTAAAACGAAAGTGAAAAAGCGATTTGCGCGTGAAAAAGCGACACCCTCGTGGCCTGGGCTATTCACCCCCCCTCTAGCGCGTGTATCGATCCTACAAAACGCTTGAAGTACGTACCTCACCAAGTTTTGATTGTCGATTTTCTCACCTATTACATGAAGACCGTTCATGATCTCCTTAAATCGCCCGTGCATTTGGCTTACCATGTCACGATCCCTCTTGGCTAGGGTTTAGTTCAAATTTTGAATTTATATTTGCAAGGTCGAAAACCCTTCGACCATTCCTTTGTAGGGAGAGGAGCTTGAAATACTAAATGTCAAATGGGTTGCAAGTATAGGGGCCTCGAGTCGTGTTTTTCCAAGGACTAGTAGACAATTGAATGAATTGAGCTTAGGTGTGTCATATTTTTAGGGTTTTCTATGAAAATGGGGGATTTGGTGTTTTGAAATGAAATTGCAATTCAAAATTGACAACTAAATGCAAAATGCAAAAATTAAACCTATTCTTATCAAGCATGAATCCTAGAATTGCAAAATCCTAACTTATAAACGAGAAAGAAACAAATTCAACTGTATGAACTAAATCTAACTAATCAAATGTAATGAACTCAAAAATATAAATTCCTACAGCTACACAACCAACAAAACCCTAAACTCTTTGGCACGGAACAGTGATGGCATAGTAACAAGAAGAAAAATAAAAAGAAGCTATCTAAGGCTAAACGAAATCTAAGCAAGATCTAAGGTAATAGCGAAATTGCAACGAATGGCATAAACTAAGCTGTCCTAAATTAACAACTTGGCAAACGACATGGTACGGGAAGGTTTTGGCACGGCACAGTAGCTGTTCTACGTTTCAGAAACAAAGAGGCAGCTGTCCAAAGTTTCAGAAGCAAAGAGGAGCTAAAAAAACTAATTAAATCCAAACAAAAATTAACTAACAAGGAGAACTAACCATATGAGTTGAATTCAGTGTTTTAAAACTAATTGCCAAGGGTTTAAAGACAAAAAAATCAGAAATGAAAACAAACAGAAACTGTAATCAGAAAAACAGGAAATTCAAAAACGAAAAAACAAAACATCCCTCAATCCTTCTTCCGTGCTTCTTTTGATTTGGTGTCAATCAAACCTTTGAATCCAGCAATGTTGGCTTCAACAATCCCTTTGGAACCTTCAAAGTGGTCGATGGTCGGTTGCTTCAGCCGAGTCCTGAACAACGCCGCAGAAACCCTCTGTGCGCGATCAGAAAACTGCGGCGAGCTCTTTTGAAGCTGCAAAACCGGAATTCCTCCTTCCTCCTTGCTCCTGATGGTCTTTTGATCCTTGATAAAGACGTGCCGCGCGATCTTCAGAGAACCCCTCCGAGCGCGGTGGTCAAAAGATTGAGCTGCAGCACGCCGGAACAAGGAGAAACAGAGGTGGCGACGCCGGGAAAACCCTCGCCGGTCGTGCGCCTTCCAGCCGCCGGATTTCGCCCAATGAACCAGCTTAGGACTCTCCAGGAACTGAAGAAGGCAATGGAATTGGAATTTCGGGATTTGGTTGGCCGTGGAGCTACGTCGCGAGGCAGGGGATCGCGCGGCGGGGAACGAAGAACAGTATCCGCGCCCTGTTCATCGATTAAACTTGGTTTATATAGTTGCATTGATGATTAATCATGAAATCCTGGCCGTCCATTTTGATTTTGATGATCTGGACTTGATCTAGGGCTTTAGGGCAGCTTAGGGCTTCCAAAAATTTGAGAGATCTTGATCGGGCTCGATCTAGGTCATGTCTTCCATGTTGGCTTGGTCAATTTGGGCAGATTAGCTTGATTTGATTGCGATTGAACTCGAACTTGACCCGATTTAGCCCTAAAATCAAATAAACTCAATTAATGTAAAATTTGCCATTAAATCATAGAAATTATAATAAAACCTTCAATTATACCACATGACACAAATATAATCAAATTAATTCATTTAATAATTATTTTCATGTAAAAATCCAGAATTGAATTGATTAAAAAATGCATAGAAACCTTGACTCATCAAATTCCCCCACACTTACCCTTGAGCGTCCCGCTCAAGCCAAAATAATAAAACTAAGAAAAACTCCTACTATAGTACCCCCTAGATCATCCTCAATCATAATTAGAAAACTATTGAAAGAAAGTTATCTAGGATTATTAAGTATCAAAAATCTAAGCCATGAATTAGACCTTTGTTCTTGGCTAACCACCTAGCAAATTTCATCCTTCATGATTAATTGAGATAAATGTATCACACTAATGCTCACAAGGTCAGTAAATAATTTTAGTGGCTCTCATCCTAAATGCTAAGTCATGATCAATGTAAAGTGGAGCTCACTCAAGCAACTCATGTTTCATGCTTTCCATAGGCTTGCTTGCTATCTACTCTCCACTAGCATTCATGATTTGGAATCCACACCTATTAAGGATTATTGAAGACAATAAGCAAATCATGAACTGAAACAAATGAGATAAGAATTTTGTAGAAAGAAAATTTCAAAGAAAAGTGCTTGAAAGGAAATGAGGGATAGTGGTAGATATGGATACAACTAAATGCTAATCAATGACTTCTTGCCCTCTTTTCTATTTCCTTTCTTTTGTAACACATTTGTTTCTGTTTGTTCTTCAATTCCATGAAACAAATTCTGATCTAAACCCTTGCAATTCCTCTCCTTGATACATTCTCCACTTCCTTTCTTCATTTTGCTCAAAATCCACCAAATGTGCCATCTTTTGTTTCTCTTTGAAAACAAGCCCAATTCCTTCACATTTAAGTTTCACAAGAGCTAAGAAATAGCAACCAATCATCAGCCATAAAAATTCACAGCACATGAAACCATGATTTCAATGTATCAATGGCACAATCAATTCCCAAAATTCATTTAAAACCAATCTGAAACTTTTGCTTTTTCTCTCTTTTTCTTGCTGTTTTTCCTCCATTCTTTTTCCATCATGAAGCTTGATTGATAATGTTAATATCCATGCAAAGTTCTTGCAATTCGAGCTCAAATCAGTCCCATAAAAATTCAAAACTCAGCTGAACAAAATAAAACAGATTTTGCAGTTTTCTGGATTTTCTGGAACTTTTTCATTCTGTTTCTTCTGATTTCTTTTGCTGCAACAACCTTGAGTAGATTCTGAGTTTGTTATCTAGTTTATGTTTGAATGGAATCAGGTTTCATCCGAATTTATCAGCTCATCAAGGAATTTGATACACTTCTCCCTTCTTTAAACAATCCTGTTTTTTTTTCTGAAAATCTTCCCTTCTGTTCTGTTTTTTTTTTTTTTTTTTCTGATGCACTTTCGAATCTGATTTGTACCCATAATTATCACATATCATTCCCACTTCTTCCATGAATTTCAACTAATTATATTGAATCAATCCAAACAAGATAATTCAGTTTTTTTTTTAACAACTTAAACAGATTTTCACAAATTCTGTTTTCATTGGTTTTCAGCCCTTGTTTCAACCTGATTCTCAGCTCATATAGTCCTTCTTCCAACACTTTACTGATTCTCATCAATATAGCTTCCATATGTTGTAATTACACAGGACTTCAAGGCTCCAACATTCAAAAACTGCCATTAAACCAAAAGTGATACCCAAACAAAATTCTGATTTCTAACTTGGGTTCAACAATGAAGTTATTTTCAATTCTGTGATTCTAACTCATGGTTTCAGAATTAGGATTCAGATAACTTCATCTTAACAGCATACAAGATTTCATTTGCAAGAGACTATCATTTGGAAATTCTTAAACAAACATTCCAATTCAAAATGTTCATGATTCAAAATTTACAAAAGTTGGCACATCTACTTCCTTCATCTCAAAGTATCAGAGTTCTGAGAATTTCATTTAGTACAACTCAATCCCTCTTTTCTTGTTTCTTGCTCAGCAATTACACTGATTTCCAGAGGCAAATTAAGATTTTAACTAATTCCATAGCCCAATTCTGAAACTTTTGCTTGCCAAGACTTCCCACTTGGACTTTTCTTTGCCAAGACTACCCACTTGGACTTTTCTTTTGCCAAGACTTCCCACTTGGACTGCTGGCAGGGCCAATCGACTGCTGGCAGGGCCAGTCGACTGGTGAAGCTGAAAAATCACATTTCAGCTTCTCTTGACCTAGGCCTCGGCCTTCAAACACCTCTCATAGCCTCATGCCTCCCTGCACTAGCCTGAGATGCTTCCATCAGCTTCGTCATGTCAAGTCCTTGCCAAGACCACCCTTGGACTTCTCCTTGCCAAGACTACCCACTTGGACTTTTGCTTGCCAAGACTTCCCACTTGGACTTTTGCTTGCCAAGACTACCCACTTGGACTTTTGCTTGCCAAGACTTCCCACTTGGACTTTTGCTTGCCAAGACTACCCACTTGGACTTTTGCTTGCCAAGACTACCCACTTGGACTTTTGCTTGCCAAGACTTCCCACTTGGACTTTTCTTTGCCAAGACTACCCACTTGGACTTTTCTTTTGCCAAGACTTCCCACTTGGACTTTTCTTTACCAAGACTACTCACTTGGACTTTTCTTTTGCCAAGACTACGCTTGGACTTTCCTGCAAACTTGCATCACACATGTTAGGTCAATAAGAATTGCCTAACTTTAAACATGGTTTAGCCAAACATTGAAACTCAATGCATTTGGGGCAACTATTGCACCAACACAATCAAACCCAAAGTCATAGCCAACTTCTCTAAAGTGGTGTATCTTGTCTTGACATCTTTGAGAAGATGACTGAAGAAGTAAATGGGTCTCTGAATACTTCCTTATTGTTTAACCAGAACTGAACTTACAGCGCCTTCAGAGGAGGATAAATATAACCATAAAGATTTTCCCGGAGTAGGCTTTGCTAAAACATGTAAGGTAGCTAAATAGATCTTTAAGTCATTAAAGGCTTGTTCACATTTCTCATCCCAAGCAAATTTGGCAGCCTTGCGTAATATCTTGAAGAAGGGCAGACTTTTGGTGGTTGACTGTGATATGAATCGCGATAATGCAGTAATCCGTCTTACTAACTTCTATACTTCTTTAGTATTTCGAGGTGAGACCATATTTTGCAAGACTTGTACTTTTTCGGGATTAGCTTTTATACCTCTTTCAGTTACTATGTATCCCAGAAACCTGTCACTTTTGACACCAAATAAATATTTATTGGGATTCAATTTGAGATTATACCTCCAGAGAGTGCTACACATTTAATTGATATCACTGATCAGACTTTTAGCTCGGACTAACTTGATTAAAATATCGTCTATGTATAGTTCCACATTACGACTTATTTGATGTTTGAAAACCTTATCCATGAGTCTTTGATATGTTGCTCCTACATTTTTTAGTCTAAAAGGTATAACTGTATAACAAAAAGTTCCTCCAAAGGTAATAAAACTGACCTTTTCCTTATCTTTCTGAGCTAATGAAATTTGATGATATCCTTGATAGACATCCAACATGCATATATATTCATGTCCTGAAGTAGAATCCACCAATTGATCTATACGTAGCAATCTTTGGGATAAGCCTTGTTGAGATCTCGAAAATCAAAACAGACACGCCACTTTCCTCCCGCTTTTAGGACCAATACGATATTAGCGAGCCAAGTGGGGAATTAAACTTCTCGGATATGTCCGACCTCTAAGTGCTTGGAGACTTTCTCTCGTATCACCTTATCCTGTTTAGGTCTGAAGTGTCTTTTCTTTTGCATGACAGGTCAGGCATCAGGGAAGATATTAAGCCGATGTTCCATGATATCGGGAGCTATTCCTGTGACTTCTTAGGGCACCCAAGCAAATACATCATTATTTTGGATGAGATAGGCTATACTAACTCAGCCTTTAACCCTGGTGTTAGATCAGCAGCTATCTGAGAGACCCTATTAGACAGTTCGGGTACGATCTGTACTCTTTCCTTTTCTTGTATTTGAGGTAGTTGAATCACAGGACTTTCTTGTAGGGAATGTACTTCTTCTCGGAGAGTCCTTCTTAATTTCTTAACATCAGTGCGAATCATGGATGTATAACATTTCCAAGAGACGACTTGATCTCCTCTAACAGAGCCAATTTGATCATCTTTCGGGAACTTTATCTTTTGATGAAAAGTGAAGACTACTACTTGGAAAGCATTGAGTATAGTTCTCTCCAGAATAACATTGTACGAAGATGGAGCATCTACTACTGTAAAAATAACACTTCGAGTTCGAATTAAAGGTTCTTGCCTTAAGGAAAGAGGTAGCCTAACCTATCTCAGTGGTTGTACTTCATGTCCAGTAAATCCAAATAAGGCAGTAGACATGAATTTCAGCTCGGATTTCTCTATCTGCATCTGATTGAAGGCCTCTTTGTATAATATGTTGATAGAACTAACTATATCAATGAAGACCCGGGCTACCTCATAGTTGACTATTATGGCGCGGATGACTAAAGCATCATCATGAGGAGTGGAGACCCCTTCGAGATCTTATGGTCCAAAGCTAATGGTAGGTCCCTTGGCTTTACCCCTTCTGGTATTGATACCATAACTTTCTAGTCTTCTTCCATGAGCTTTCTTGGCACGATTAGAATCTCCATCTGTAGATCCTCCCGAAATCATGTTGATGATGCCCTGATGAGGAGGGTTCTCGAGTTGAGTTTGATTACTATGCGTTGGTTCTTTTCTTCATCTTGTTCGATGATCCTGAGGTGATTCAGGAGAACGTCTTCTTGAGGATATGACATTTCGACCTCGGGTAGGACTCGCTCGATTTCCTTTTAAGTGATCGTTCTGTGTTTCCTACTTAGGATATTTGTAGGTAGCATGCCCTGATATGGGGGATGAGGCTCTTTTTGCCTGCTGCCTCTCTTTTGTTACTCGCTCCACCTCTCGTGCTAACTGTCTACATTCATTAGTGTAATGACTAGAAGATTGGTGGTACGTGCAAAAATGAATCTGCTCCTCTGGAGGCCTTGGGGCAAGTGCTTCTTCTAGAACAGGAATGGAGGAAACAACATGTACAGTACGCTTTTCTTGCTGAGAAGGTACATAGAATCCACGTGATGTCCTTTTGTGATGCTTAGGTGAAGAAGTCTTTTTGTCCGATTTGTAGTTGGTTGAACTGTCTCCTTGTCGAACAAGTTGAGTTTCTTCTAGATGTATGCACTTTTCAGCTCTTTCTAATAACTTTGCATAATTAGCAGGAGGCTTTTTCACCAGAGATCGGAAGAATTCTCCGTCCATCAATCCTTAAAAGAAAGCACTGGTTAATACCTTCGTGGGTGTGGAAGGAACGTCTCAAAAGACCTGGTTAAATCTCTGGATATACTCCCTAAGGGTCTCTCGAGACTTTTGCTTCATGGTAAACAAATTCAAGGGTGTTTTCTGATATCTTTTGCTACTAGCAAATTGATGGAGGAAAGCAGTCTTGAAATCAACAAAAGAATGTATAGATGAAGGAGGAAGACGACTGAATCATCTTTGGGCAGAGCTTGATAGGGTGGTTAGAAAAACTCGACACTTGACTCCATCCGAATATTGGTGAAGTAGAGCAGCATTTTTGAAGCGACATAGGTGATATTTGGGATTCGAGGATCTTGTGTACTCTCCTAACTAGGGTTGGCGAAAATGTCGAGGCAGTTCCTATTCTAGAATTTTTTTAGAAAAAGGTGTGCAAAGTAGGCTTACCTCTTCCTCCATGATTGCCTTGCCTTTGTAATCAGGTCGGCATAGGTTGGTTCTTGACTCATGCGAATCTTCTCCCAAGAAAGCAGTTTCTTTGTGGAGCGAGTTTATAGGGGCACATTCTCTTCTCTAGGAGTGGGTGGTCTTTGATGGGGAGACAGATCTTCTGGATAGGGTGTAGGAATTCCTGAAGGGGTAATAATGAATGTTGATGTAATACCTTGAACATTGTCTGCGAATCTAATTCATTGATCTTCTTGGGGATAACCATTATCTTATCGCCGTAACTCTTTTCAGCAGAATCATGCTTACCAACTATTCCTCTAGTGCTAATCATCGTAGCGTCTCGGCTCAGTATTCCCACAGACGACACCAATTTGTTCCGACCAATACACTGTGGATGATTTCGATACCGGTTCAAGGATTGCCGAAGTGCACACTCCTGAGATGAAGTGGCGGGGAGAGAAAAAGTGACCTGCAAGGCACTCAAAAAGAAGGTTAGAATAGCACCAGGGGTGGATCCCGATAAGCCACTCTGACATCCAAGTTAGGATTTGATGTGAGGAAGGAGTTTAATGACTTGAGAAAGTTAGGATTTATGTGCGTGTATCTATACCCATGGGCATGAATTACTTTTTTATAGTAGTCGATCTTGAAAAATTAACATCTGTTGGAGAAATATTCGGAAATACCTCTTCCCTTTTAGAAAGATTCTGTCAATTTACCTACATATATATTTTAAGAATACGTTCCTATTACTTCAGAAAAAGTGACTCTGGGCTCCACGAACTGGGCGGGACGACCATGTCTCCGGATAAGAACCATACATTAGAGGCCGACCCTGGGTACAGGAAGCATGCTGAGACCGAGTCATGAGGCTGACACGTGATGCAGGGAGCATGCCGAGACCGAATCATAAGGTCGGCACATGCTGCATGGAGCGTGGTAAGATCGAGTCATGAGCTCGGCACATGCTGCAGGGAGCATGTCGAGACCGAATCATGAGGTCGACACATGCTGCAGGGAGCATGTCGAGATCGGAGCAGGAGGTCGAGTTTTTAAGTCCATGAAGAAGTAAAAAAATTAAATTAATCCTCACGCTTACCCTACTTTCTTATATTTTTCTAAATCTACCTTTATAAAATATCCATGTCATCGTCCGAAACCCATACCAGATCAATTATTATTTAATGTAAGACTTGCTATTTGATGATCTTAGATGTTTATTAGTTTTAGATTTTTATATCAGTAAATTTTTATAAAAATACATGTAAAAATATTGATTTATCCTTTATCATATTAAATGGTCTCACAAGATGATTTTGAAAAAGAAAAACTTACATCCATAGATTTAATGAACTATACATATTTTTTCATATATAAATTTATTTTAAGAGGTAGGAGTATTTTTATAATTTTATATATTTAATTTTCATTCCTTTTCTTTTCCTCTCGAACAAGATAATTGGGCCGAAAAGGGGTGTGACATTTGGTTGGGCCTATTAAGAATCAACGTTGTGAGAGGAAATCTAGCCCTACTTCTCATCTGTCAAACACGCTCCAATCTGGCTTTCGACTTTTAATCTTCTACCCCCAAATGACGAATGTAAAATTTTAAAATTTACACACAGGTTTAAAATTCTCAAAAGAAAGTCTAAATTCAAATTTTACGCCCATTAACTTTTTTTTCCTCTATCTTTTATATAACTGCAACGTCTTTTTTTTTTTTTTATTTTCTCTTAAATTAAATTAAACTAATTTAAACATCGTTTAAAATTTAATCAATAATTATATAAATTGATTTAATTTTATTTTTATTTTTTAATAAAAAATTAAAAATATAAAAGAATGTTAATAAAAAATTAAAAATATTTTTTCTATTTTTGATATCTTATATTTTTAATATCTAATTATAAAAAATAAAAAAATAAAATTAATAATGAGAATTGATTTTATTAATGATAAAATAAAATAAAAAATTATTTTATTTTATTATTAAAAAGATTCTGAGTGAGTTGGTTATGACACAACAGACTTGTAGAAGTGAGAACTTAATTTTAGGCGTTTTTATAAAATTGCTATTATTGTTTATAAAATTGAGTGATTTTTATAAAATCAATTATTTTTTTTCATTAAAATAGCTAACTAATTCGCTGTCAAATTATTAAGTTGGTTAGTACATAATAAATTTATTAAAATAGATAAGAGTTTCTTGATAAAATCAAAAAAAAAATATCGAGATTAATTATAATTTTTTAATTTTTTAATTTTTTAATTTTTTTTTCATAAATGATCGATAATGATGGATGGACCGTAGGGATGACGATATAAGCATTCAGGATTTCAGGTTCCGGGTCTAAGAACAATGGTCGTTATCTTCGATCGGCTGTTACGGAAATAGCCTCCGATGTAGTTTGGTCTCCTCCACAACAGACTGCTATCCTGTTCACTCCCCTCTCTTTCCTTCCTTTGTCCATTCGGGGGATTAGGGTCCGGTAATGGCGTCAATCTCGATGGCCTGGACGATCAGAAGCCCATGCAGTTGCAGCTTACCAAGGGCTACCCATCGCCTTCAGCAGCCCTGCAAGATTAACTCGGTAGGCTGCCTTCTTATTTCGGGCTACTGCGCTTACTCCTGGGTTCTGAGTTTTCTATTCCAGCCATACTTCGCCAACTCTTGCTTTCTGTTTCGTAATTTGGTGGGTTTCTTATCACCTAGTTTATCGCGAAGTCGGAGATTGGGAGAAGATCTGACGGGATCCGTCCTATGTCGGTTCCGATTTCAGGTGGGGGGCTTTATGCAAGCTGGAACGAAATCTTTCTTATAATTCTTCCTGATAATTTTCTAATTTAGTCCTTGCTCTTCTGGTACTGCTACAAAGCGCGAGGGAAAAAAATCTTTGTTGAGTCGAGTGTCTATATTTGTTTAGTTTTCCCTGTAGTTTTATGATGTTTATGCACAGATTTTTTTTTTGTTTTCTTGGTGTTAGTTGTTTAGTTCCAGTAGTACGAATTGCCATACTTTACTGATGCGTCTGGGTTATACATTGAATCACTAATCATCTTTATTCTTCGGTCCCAAAAGGAAAACATGTGTGTTTTTTTTATTATTATTATAGTGTTTGAGATGCAACTGATGCTGGATTCAGATACCTGATATACAAGGCTAGTCATTTTGATTATTTTTTCATGTGTAGTAACAAATAGATTAGCTGTTACGTTGGAACATCATGAAAGAAGAAAGATACTTTTGATCTCCGCTATTGGATGTCTGGTTGGCACTTTGCAAAATTCTCTGGACAATCGAATGGCAGTAGCATCAGAATTTGCTGACAGTAAGTTTGTTATTTGTGTATTTTCTATATGCTAATTTAGTGCATAGCATTATCACCTATCCAAATATTTACCATTATTTGATATCAATGAAAGAGAATTCAAAATTAAAAAGGCTCCAAAAACCCGATGCTCTTCCTACATTCCAGTCATTTTCTCTTGAGAAACCATTCAGGAAGTTTGAACTTTGTTAGAATGTTTATGGATGTTTGAAGACTGTTTAAGTTGATGTCCATTATCTATGCTTGGTGTAAAGTTCTTTTTCTTTTGCAATTTTTTCCAACAATTCTATTGACCCTTTGGAGAAATATTTTAGAAACTAAATTATTTTACTTTTGTAAAATTAAAACTAAATATATGAAATGATGTGCCATTAATAAGAAAAGAATCAACATAACAATTTAGTTGGATGCCTATAAAATTCCAACGAATAGGAATTTTAGGTATCGCAGATCTACCATTCAAAAATATTCATGCATATATCATTAATAGGCTAAGGAGTAAATACTTAAAATAGATAAAACATTTTAGAGTTGTGTGTGATCATTGTGTGCCCCCATTTCTAAAAGAATTTTATTAGAATGTGGACTGATAGTCGCTAACAATCGAGGAGGGGAAGTCAGGAGTGGTGGCACGGGAGAATCTTGGATTCGTAAAAACCCCTAATAAACTATATATCATTTTAATCAAAACTTGTACAATAACCCTGATATATATATATATATATATATATATATATATATATATATATAGAATATTGCTATTCTGGGCGACGCACTGTGCGCGACCCCGTGAGCGCCCCCCGACCCCCGCGCGTTTCTGGCGGCCGTTCATCGCCGTCCGGTCACCGCCGGCCGCCATCCCGGACTCATTGGAAGCGCAACTCGACGGCGCACACACCGGCATCGGATTCCGGCCGGATTGGGCCGGAATCTGGCTGGAATTCCGGCCGAAACAAGGCAACAGTGCCTGGCGGCGATTTCGGCCGGAATCCGGCCGGATTCGGCCGAATCGGCCGGACTCCGGCCGAGGTCGACGCGCCCGGCGCCGGCGCGTCGACCGGCCGAGTCCGGCCCCGATTTGGCCGGAATCCGCCGCGCCGCCAGACACCGGCGGCCGATTTCGGCCGGAATTCGGCCGGATTCCGGCCGAATCGGGGCCGGACTCCGGCCACCGCCGGACCGCCTGCGAGTTGCGGTTCCAACGGGCCCGGTCCGGCGGTGGTCGGACGGCGATGAACGGGCGGCGGGAAGCGGCGAAGGTCCGAGGAGAAATACTGTGCAATCGGACGGCTCGGATCGGGCGATCGGACGGACGGACGGCTCGGATGGAGGCGCTCACGGGGCGCGCAGGAAGCTGTCGCCCATAATAGCAAAACTGTATATATATATATATATATATATATATAGCACCGCTTCCTGCGCACCCGTGAGCACCGGCTGACGTGGCCTTTCCACGTGGAAATTCCTTTGCCGCGGAAAACAACGGAAAAGGGAGTTCTTCGCTCGACGGCCAAAACTCCACTTTTCTTGCGCTAGGGTTTTCTCCCACTCCTCCGCGCGCCTCTCCTCCCCGCTGCTCTCCTCCGCACAGCTCCCACCTCTCCTTCCTCGACGAAGCTCAGCGTCGCTCCCCACCTCTCCTTCCTCGACGAAGCTCGGCGTCGCTGTTCGAAGAGACCAGCCTGCTCGCGAGCGCCGAAGTTGCTCCCGACCCTCTTCTTCCCCGACAAAGCCGAAGCTCCCGACCTCCTCTTCCTCGACGAAGCTCGGCGTCGCCTGGCGGCATAGATTCGTGGGCGGTGGCAGATTTTCCTCCACAAAAAACTAGCTTGCCACTTGCCTTGTAGAACATTGGATCTCCTCGTAATGGGTGTGTTTTGAGCAGTGATTTATTTTCTGAAAACTCACCATTCACTGCTATAACTGGATGAAACTTTATGTAATACAATTTAAAAATTGTTCCCAAGTTCACTGTTGGTAAAGTAACAAAAATAATGACAACAATTTTATCAACAACTAATAAAATTATCAAATTATTGTATACACCACTTCACAACGAGACGTGACAACTGCAAGTAAAAGCATTATCCAACTGCATTGTACACCACTTCAGCTTGATAGAAAAGATCTCATAAGAACATAACCACAAGCTTGATAGAAACAATTTACAACTTCAGATAACAACTATAATACTACAACAGTTCAAATAGAATTTCAGAAACAGTTTACAGTAAAATTCAGAGAACAACTTCAAACAATACATTTAATCTTCATCACTAATTTGGAGAGCCTCTAATTGTTGTTTTATTTCTTCCAAAGCTTCTTTCAGCTTAGAGATTTTTTCTGATCGCAACAATTTTCTCTTTGAAGACGAACTTGATACTGAAGCTGAAGTTGTATCGGAAACTTTGTTCTGAGTCGATGTAACAGAAGTGGGGGTAGAAATTGTATTGATATTTAGCTGAAAAGCTTTTTCTGCCTCCTCTCTACTCTTATAAGACTGGAGTATAGCGCCCTTAAAGTCATTAACTTGATGAGATGCTTCTAGCCAAGTGTCATATATCCCCGGTCGACGTCCAACAAAAACAACATATGTTTTTCCCTAAATCAAAAAAAAAATATTCAAATTATTATATAACCAAGATATTAAGTCAAAATTAAAATGAAATGACTTACCATTCTTGCTACGTGTATAAGTTTGGATTTACAACTCCAACCTAACAAGCAGGCCAATCAATTTAAGACAAACAGAAGTTAACGAAACATAAGTCATTCTTGTGTGTCAATGCTCACACAAGCGTTGATTGCTAAGCATGGTCACAAGAAAAAGGAAAAACAATATTTCAATTATTTCAATAGAAAAGAAAAAGGAAAAAAAAACTAACACAAATCTACCAATGTCAATGCTCACAAACGTTAGCAAAAACAATCCCAATGATAAGTAAAGTCCTTCTTGTGTGTCCTATCTAAGTGTAAAATTATCAACTATTATGTGTGCTTCTTCCCTGTCAACAGCTAACTTGGCCTCAAAGTCAATAGTAAAGAAGAGGTGAATCCTTAATAATTGCATTGCATTTATACTAATAAATCTTATTATATTTTAATTTTTTTATTAGAAGAAGTTATCATGTCATAACTACAGTTGGTTAATGTTTTTTAAGCAATAATATCAAGCACATATAAGCCTAAATGTTTCCTTTCCCTTTATAATCTACCAAAGAAGTATTCGCTTTCAATGCTTGTTTTATGTGCCTCAATGTCAACAACTTTTGGGCTAATACCCTTCAAAAACCAGGGTTGATTGCTAAGCAACAGTTCCTCGAAACAACCAAGGTTAATTGCTAATACTCATCAAACAACAATGATTAAGTGATATTATCAAAAATGGGGTGGCAGGTCACAGGTGAAGGCCGGTGCGGAAATGGGGGAAATGAACAGTGGAACATCACGGGCAGTGTAAAAAGGGCAGAAAACCTAAATTTCATTACAGAAAATTTCTCAATATTTTAAAATGTAAATTTCAATTGAAGAACACGGAAGAGAAGATCTACCAAATCGAACAAAAGGAAGAAGCCTGCAGAAGTTTTGGATAAAGGAGGAAGGAAATCCGCCTCGAAAAAAATCTGCCACCGCCCACGAATCTATGCCGCCAGGCGACGCCGAGCTTCGTCGAGGAAGAGGAGGTCGGGAGCTTCGGCTTTGTCGGGGAAGAAGAGGGTCGGGAGCAGCTTCAGCGCTCGTGAGCAGGCTGGTCTCTTCGAACAGCGACGCCGAGCTTCGTCGAGGAAGGAGAGGTGGGGAGCGACGCCGAGCTTCGTCGAGGAAGGAGAGGTGGGAGCTGTGCGGAGGAGAGCAGTGGGGAGGAGAGGCGCGCGGAGGAGTGGGAGAAAACCCTAGCGCAAGAAAAGTGGAGTTTTGGCCGATCGAGCGAAGAACTCCCTTTTCCGCTGTTTTCCGCGGCGAAGGAATTTCCACGTGGAAAGGCCACGTCAGCCGGTGCTCACGGGTGCGCAGGAAGCGGTGCTCAGCATAGACGAACTGTATATATATATATATATATATATATATATATATAACTTTATTATAATAGTTAATATAATTGTTATACAAAATTTATATAACAGTTTATATGTATAATTTGTAATTAACCAATCAATGCAACAACCGAGCCTTTATCTCACTAAGTAGGATTGGTTAATGAGTTCTCCTACTCTATTGGGCTCAATCCCCTACTATATTATTATCTATACTTAAATAAATTTTATTTTATTTTATCATTACTAATTATTTTTTAAATTTACTTCTTCTTCAATTAATGTGCGTATTTATCACGATTTCACATCGCCTAACTGGAGTATTTATTGGTCACCTAAGTGCATGCCCATACTATGTTAATTGTGTCTTTTAGAGTTTTCTCTTAATATGTGCAATTCTGATTTTTTTTCTAATGTTCTCATTTCTTATCCTGTTTATCCTCGTATGTTTGCACATCCACCTTAACATCCTCATCTCTACGACTCAACTTTTACTTGTGTGCTCACTTCATAGCTTAACATTCATCTCCATGTAATATATCAGGTCTAATTGCAACCACAATTTTGTAGAATTTCTCTTTAAGCTTTAGAAGTACCTTACGATCATAAAGAACACCTGACACCCTCTTCCATTTCAACCATCCTCCTATGTAAAACATTTCTATCAACCTTTTCATCCTTTTGTAAATGCCTCTAAAATTCACATCATTTTGTAAGTTTCTATTTTTATATAGTAGACTAAAGTACTTACTCCACCTATGTGATATTTTCTTCGTTTCAATATCATGTTAAATAATTCGTAAGCCATTCAATACTCTTCTTTCCTAGACACCTCCATACTTCTATTGGAATATCATCTTGTTTCAGTGTTTGTCCATTTTGCATCTCATTTAATGTCTATTCTATTTTTAAAGTTTGAATTCTTTGATAAAAATTTAAAATTTCTATATTCCTCTAATCTACTTAAATTTCTTAAGTTAAGTTGGTCACCTAATCCTTCATTGAAAAGTTAATGAAAATACCTATTCCATTGCTCTTTTATTTCCTTATCCTTCACTGACACTCTATTGGATTCATCTTTAATGCATTTTATTTGGATAAGATCCCTTATTTTCCTCTCTCTTACTTTAGCTATTCTATAGATTTTCCTTTTTTTATCAAGCCGTTGATATGTTCAAAGCTTTATTCTTGACTTTATTCATTGCTTTCTTGGTCTATTTTTTGGTTATTGCATAGTTCTTATAGGCTATTCTTTTTTTTTTTAATATCTCTTGTACCTACTCATTTAACCACCACGATTCTTTATTTGGTGATGCATGTCCTCTTGATTTACTGAGTACGCTCTTAGCCATTGTTTTTAAATTTGATGCTATCTTATTTCATATTGAATTTGAGTCACCATGTATTTCTCGTTATACTTGTGCTTCTACTCTCTTATTGAAAATATCTTGTTTCCTATCCTATAACTTCCTCCATTTGATCCTTGGAGTAATGTATATTTTTCTTCTATTGAAATTATACTTGATATGTGTATCTAACTCTAGTAACCTATGTTAGGTGGTTAATTTTTCTCTAGGGAAGATCTTGCAATTTTTATAAATTTTTCTATTCCTCTTCCTGACCATAAGAAAGTCAATTTGTGAGTTATTGTTCTCACTTTTGAAAGTAACTAAGTTTTCTTCTCTTTTCTTGAGAAACGTATTAGTTATTATAAGTTTATATGCTATTGCAAGATTCAATATAGTTTTTTCTTTATTTTTTGTTCCAAATCAAAGTGCCCATGCACCCTATCATATTCCTTATTTCTTACTCGATACATCTATTTAGATATTTTCCTATTAAAATCATCTCATTTGTCTTATCTAGGTCTTTCAAAAATTTATATTTGGTGATTTAATTTAATCCTACTTAAGATGCATATATGCTTATCACATTAATAGTTTCTTTTTCTACCACTATTTTAGATTTATAATCCTATCTCTCTTGAGATTTATAATCCTATCTCTTTTTCTAACTACTACTACTACTTCGTCCTTTAATGAATTATCTGCAATAATACCTTTTCCATTTCTCGTTTTACTCTTTCTTGTGTATCATAATTTAAAGTTTGAGTTCTTTATCATCTTTGCCTTCTCCTAATTATTTTACGGGTGACTATATTCATGTTTTAAATATTAGACAATTGATATTCAATTCAAGGTTTAAAATATTGAGCCGTGTCGGAGTTTCGGTCCTAGACTGGAACGATACAGTTTCGGTACCGTATCGTACCGTGCCAGTATAGTTTCGGTAATTTTAAAATATATAATATATTAACTAAAATAAAAAATAAAATATTTTTTAAAAATAATAAACTAATTTTATGGATTTTATTAAAGTCCTATTTAAATTATCCCGAACTATAGCTAGGAGTTGATTATTAAACCTTAATTAATACCTAAGTTAAAAAATAAAAAAAAACCAAAATCATCGCGCGATCGCGCTGCCCGCGCACGGAGGCGACTCCCGGCCCCCGGGCGACGCCTCCGGAGGCGTCGCCGGGCCCGGGCGACGCCTCCGGCGGCGTTTTCACGTCGGAACCATGGTGCCGGTGCTGTGCCGGTGCCGATACCGCGGCGGAACGAAAAAATTCGTCCGTATCGCGCGATACGGCTCGGTATTTTAATCCCTGATTCAATTAACTAATCAATAATGATAAATATTATCAATTGTTATTATTTGTTGGTTATTTTTTATAAATAGTAATTAACTAATTAAAGTTTTATTATAGTTAATTATTAAACTATTTTGATATAATTTACTGGTTAAATAATTTAAAAAATTATTATAATTAATTATCAAACTGTTTATATATATAATTTACTATTTAAATAATTTTAAAAACTATATCAGTTTACTAGAAATTAATTAAATTCTTATTATAAGTAACCACCTAAATTAACTAATCATATTATCAATTAACATATAATTCATTATTTAGTGATGTTTAATTAATTAATTAAATTGTTTATAATTCAATTTAATCATTGTCAAATAAATATCACTTCTAAAATAATTGAATTAATTAATTTTTTTATTATATATTCACATGTCATTACTTATCGATTTCTATTTTTTTTGTTAATTTATAAAAAAATTATATGTTGATGATTATTTATAATTTTTTTGGGCAAAAGTCAAAAGGTCACCCCTTTCTCATTTATCATCAAAACAATGCTCCATCCCGTCTCACCTTATTTTTGTTCCTAAAGATACCTTTATTTTCAACTTTGTTGTAGCAGTTACGAGCCATAGTTGATTCAATATGGATACTTTAACTCTTGTCAACACTAGTAACACTATATTGTAGTAACTATGAATTGTAGCAACTGCTCTAATATGGACACTTTATTTTTGGCCAACATTATGTTGTAGCAGTCATTCATAATTGTGACAACATAGACACTTGATCTCTAGTCAATACGGTCAACATTATGTTGTAGCATCTATGGTTCATAGCTGCTACAACTGTATAGTAGCTATGAGATCGTAATTGCTACAATCCGTATCCACAATTAATAGCCCATTTTTTGTGTATGAACTCCTTCATCTAGAATGATTTTTTAAGCCATTCAAAACTTTTTGGCTTAGGAATTCTGGTTTATCATTCTGATAAGATCTTAGGACAAATCTTTAATGTGGATCTATAGTTTTACTAGACTATATTAGATCTCACTATCCTACACATTTATGGCAATAAAATTATTGGATTGGCTTGAAGACATTTTTATTAAATATCTAGGAATTCATCCATATTTTATTAATTAAAAAAAAATCAGGTTTACTTATTGCACTGGACTCACCTTTTTATGCTTGTTTACCCAGTGCCAGCACTTCGTGGGAAGGACTATGGGAAGACAAAAATGCGGTATCCAGACTATATGGAGACCCAATCAGGTCTTCAGTATAAGGTTATCATTGGCAAATGATTACAGGTGCATGATTTTGTAAGTTTGCTGAGAAAAGCAAAGTTTTGATTATAATTTGGCTGTAGGATTTGCGAGTAGGTGATGGTCCTTCCCCAAAATCTGGTGACACAGTTGTGGTGAGGCAGAACTGCATCAATAATAATATTTCATTTAGAATTATCAGATATAACAATTCTGTGCTGATGTTTCTACTTTTATAATTGCCAAATTAACACATTAACTAGAGCAGCCAAACTAAACACACTTTAAGTAGGATAATGCTAAGTTGGGGATCATTTGGTGGTTTCTAATTTGGTCTTTCAGTCTCTTAATTTATTTTTGTAATTTTCTACGATATAGTTGAGTTGGGACAGACTCATGCAGATTTGTAATTGTATTGAAGGTTGATTGGGATGGATATACAATAGGATACTATGGTCGCATATTCGAAGCAAGAAACAAGACAAAAGGTGGTTCTTTTGAGGTAATATACCAAAATTATTGAAGTATTTCTTTGCTGTTAAGCTTTTCCTTTGATGTTTGCTCAGAATTCTTTAAGAGGAATAGAAAGGGAATGTAGTAGGTCTGTTGATCATAAATGTATTGAACCAACAGTTATTTAAACTTTTTAAATTGTGAAATTGGTGGTATATTTGAAAAACATCATGTATTGGATTATCAATTTAATGCGAATGTTACACCAATCAACTTTAAAGGATGTTCAGAATAGTTGAAGTGATAAAATGCTTCCTATAAAGATCCATTTTCTTATGTGAAACTGATGTGTTCAAGTCCTAAAACATTTGTATTATCTTCTATACATGATGAGATGATAATTCTAGGGTTTCTCATTTGAATCTAATTAGTCTATAACAAACTTCAAAATCTCGTGTTATGCTGGAGTTTCAGACTTCAACTGGAACTATATTTTAGTACCGTACTAATGTTTCGAGTTATAGTACCAGTGGAGAATTTGGAAGAAAGGGAGGTAAAAAAGAAGACGAAAGAGAACACAACTATACATCAATGTTCCATTTGAAATGATACAATTTTGACATTGTATTGCATGGACACAAGCTAAAAAAGCCACTATTTCAATTAATCTTGATGCATTTGTGATGAGAGTTGTTGAATTCCAATATGATACGACACTCATCAACATGGCTGATACAACGATATAGTATAATATTTTGAAATTTATTGAAATGATATGTTTTAACCATGATTTGTGAAAACATTGATAATATTAATCTTATTGAAGTGGATCTCTATGGCCGTTGGCATAGCATAAAAACTTCATGCAACAATCTTTTTCAGTCTTATTTTGAGTTTGATTCAAACTTGAAGTTGATTCTTATTTGATGTAATCATTAAATAACCTATCTAACCTCAATTTATCTGCAAATCATGCAAGCCATGATTTGAAATCTCGTAGTGTGTCAAGACTCACCACAGATAATGTCTCCTTCCTATACTTCATCTCTTTCATCCTTTAATCATCGACGCCATGCATTAGAATATTGACATGATACTGAAATAGTATTGTTCTCGTCAAAGAAACTATGACTTGAGATTTTGAACCTTAATGCAAACACCTTCCAAAGGACCTTGGTTCAACCTCAATTCCATCAAGTCCACAAATAACTCTAATTCTTGATAATTATTTCCAATTAACTTTAGTTCCTTATTAACCGCTAATCATACTTAAGAATACACTAGTAATATCCTCTATCCTAGACAAAATTCTGACAAGAATTAGAATTTAGTGATCCACTTGTGATGCTAAAGGCAAACACTACAGTATTAATTTATTCAAACCTAGCTTTTGATGATTACTTTATCACGTATAAATGATTGTTTTAATTGATACATAAATTGGACTCCCTTAGAACAATGATTCCAAGAGCTTACTTGATGCATCTTCTCTCCAAATTGCTATGGTGGGAGGTGTTAGGACAGTGAGTGTATTGTAACCATGTGGATGGGGAGGGGTTGAATAGCAATCGACTTGCAAATAAAACTTCGACTCTTGCTAATGCATTAGCAAGGTCACACACATAGATTATATGCCATAAAAAACATAAAGAAAACTTAATGCACACTAAACTCTGACACTCGATATAATGTGGTTTGGAATCCTCATTCCTACTCCATGACTTACAACTTGTCGGCGAGTCACTTCTAAAGCCCACTAGCTTTCTCCATACAAGAGAGAAACTTATTTTGCTTGGTTTTGAATGCTTCTCTTGCTATCCTTTTATAACCTTCAAAATTTTCAACTTTCACTTTTTGTTCTTCTATTCTGTTGTAAATCAATATCTACAATTAGTTGACTATTTCCAATCGCTATTCTTTAGTTTGCCAATGATTACCTCAGTCAGCTAACTTCCACCATCAGTCAACTGCTTGGCTATAAATCCTATATTAAATTAGCTGACCATTGCAGCTTCAGTGTGTTACATCAACGACTATCTTCTAGCTTTCATACTTAGTCATCAGTCAATTCGATTCTAACATCAGTATGAACTCATTAAATCTACTACCCAGTTGATTGAACACCAAATAGAAATATTATGTTCTCTAAACACTAAAGTCGAGGCAATATCCTCCCCCGTAGTGGCTAGCTGCAACTTCTTGATTTACCTCCTCACTTATAAGAGGCTGATCGTGTGGGGCCGCTAGGGTGGCGGATTCCACCTTTTGCTGAAATGTTCTCGAGACACTAAGCTCAAGTCAACTGCCTAGTCAATTTAACTCACTAGTTGACTAGGAACACTCTTCAGTCTATTGGAGCCTCAACTATGATCATGATCGAGCTTGATGATTTAGGGTATGATTACACCAAGAGGAGGTATTTCTGATCATTCAGTTTGTCCCTTTTGTTGCATTACACTCTGATACAACATGTATTTAAAATCATGTGCTAATTTGAGTTACAAGTTAAATTCGAAAGAAAGTCTTCACTCTTTAGTTTTCTTCAGAATTTTTTTGTTTATTGTCATGAGCTTGACTTTAGGACTACTCACCCATGTGACACTTAGAAAACTTATCCCCATAAAATTACTAAGTAAGCCTAACTTGTTAGAGACTCACATAAGAGAATCTAAGAGAAATCCAGATCTTGAGAGATTAGTAAATATAGTGGGCTTACTATTCTTGAGATACAAATGAAGGGAAGAGAGACATTTATGGGCATTCTCCTCTCGGTTGGACGCTTAGGATTAGTTTGATCCAACGGTGTACATAATGTTTCTAGAAAGCTCATATAAAATATTTAGATAATTTTATGATAAGAAGATTTTAAAGAAATATCTAAATTGATCCTAAGGAAGAGACTAGAAGATGGACCATTAGCCAAAACCACGGGTTAGAAGTGTAGGCTAAAGAGTAGATAAGAACCTCCATTGAATTTGAAAATTGGTGGACTGTGACATTATGCTAGGAAGTCATTGTCCCAACGAGTATGCTGCATTTGTGGTTTCAGCCTGTCGGGCAATACATAAGTTTAACACTTCAGCATATCTTTGTTAGGTTGTTCATTAGGGAATCCTATTCTTTAATGTACTGGAACTTATTCTCTATATCATATCTCTCATTCTTAGTACATGATGTTTTGAATTGGCAGGGAGATGACAAAGATTTTTTTAAGTTTAAAGTTGGTTTTAAAGAGGTAAGTGGTTCTTTGTTCACCAACCAGTTACTGTTCGTTATTGATGTCAAAATGAGGAATGTTTTGTAGCATTAGGAAGATGAATATGAAATTCTTTCTTGTTATGTTGAATCCTTATTTGTAGGTTTAACATGTGTTTCCACATCTTAATGGAAGCAAAAAAACTAGTTTCTTTCCTTCTGTAATTCCTTTAAGAAACTAACATATTTTTCTTGGGATAAATACTTACAATACCGTGTTGCATAGCAGAATATATGACGTAGTGTTAACTTTTTTTTAGAAACAGTGTAGTTTTTTTTAATGTCTTTAAGGAAATGTGTAGGCGCAATCTACTTGCATAGGTCATCACTCTTGCAAAGGAACTTCTACCGTCATATGTGATTAGTGAAGTAGTTTGTCTACATAGAAAAAGCTCATGGTCCGTCAACCATTGGGGTAAAAGCTCATCATGCACGATGATGTGCGAAATCCACAGGTGCACGGTGTCATCAAGTAATAAAATATCATCCTCTGGGACTATTAAATCAAGTACCATTTCGCTATGCGAAGTAAGTTATCTAAATGGATCGAAATATAGAAAATCATATCAGAAAGAAACAATAAGCAAAGAAGAGTTTGTGGGGAAAATCGATTTGGGGAAGCAATTCTAGAATTTTGATTTTGTCACGATGATCGTTGCCATCCTAAATATAAGTCACTCTATTACCTCTGTGTTCGATAAGTATGAAGGTGGTCTATTTCGAGGTACCCAATATTTTGTCTCGAATAATATCGGAGTATCTATTTCAAGGTAGCCTTATTAGAGCAATAATTTTCTCAGGGAGACTCCTGTCACAATGCCCCACGATCCTCTAGGTGTTATCCCCTACTTCGTAACGTTGAATCAGAGTAGACCCATTAAGGTCTGTGATAGTCAATGGTGTCCTCTTGATATTTTGAATTACTTACGTGAACAATCCCTCAAGTCTCAAACTTTAGGGGTCGGAGAATTAAGTTTACCTCTCAGTCCTTTCCCGTATCCCTGTGGTAAGAAAATGCATGCTAGTGTCGTAGTCATGTATACATACTAAAATCGGATCATAAATCAAACACGTTGTGTGATAAAAGAGTTGAATTAAACAAAACAAGTGTCAACCATTCTGTCGGGCTACTCTCTAATCCTAGAATTAAGGGACTACTCTATGGAGATGGAAGTACAAGCAAAAAACATACAAAATAACATTTTACAACTCAAATAAAAAAGAAAAGAGAAAGCTTAACAGTGGTGTCTGTAGTCATTTTCGAATTAATCTCTAAGCTCCTCAGTGGCTGGAATATCGACGACTCCTTGGAAACGACTTTCTCTTAGAGTTCCTTATTATGGGGAAACTCCTTGATTCCTTAAACATGAGCCCTCTTGACCCTTTTAAAGCCTCTAAGCCTTCCAAATCTGTACGACTTTCCAAAATAATTAGGGGCCAACCACCGGACCGTGACTATATTGGGAAACAAGGCTTGGTCGTGTGACACTCCGGTCATCATAGGATGGCCAAACATGGCTAGATAGTGTTCAGCCCTGGAGTGTTCTTGTCTGTCGACAGTAAAGAGCACGACCATGTTAGGGGGACACGACCTGCCCATCTACGGTGCTGGAAGTCCAATTGTTGTTCATTGCTCGCCTAACTCCATAGGTGATGTACGACCGTG
>NC_133868.1:3188072-3190823 GCF_044706935.1 Curcuma longa | reverse complement strand
TTTCAAAACATGGCTATAGATTGATACATAAGTGCAAGTTTGTGCCAAATTTTTAAATTTTAGTCAAATTTATGAAATAGTTTGATTTTTTTTTAAAAATTATTTTTCCTTGATAAAGAATGTTAAAATAAATTTGCTTGCAAAATTTCATTATATTTTGAATTTTATAGAATTAATACGGCATTTCTGAAGTTTGTCTTAGAATATTGAATTGAGCTGATACTTGGTACCAGTCGACTAGTGCTCATCGACTCTTCTCGTTTCTCACTCGACCAATTTTTCTGTAAGAATTCTTCTACATGGGACAGTCGACTGAGTCAGAATCAGTCGACTGGTGAGTCTGATAAGGCTGAAATTCTGTGGTTTCGATCGTATCTTGGTCATTTAGGTATCCTATGACTTACTACTCCTTGAAAAATACTCTAGGAAACTTTGTTCATTATAAAGGTCAATGGGATTGATCACTTGTATTTTGGGCTAGATGTTGTTTCCAACGCACAATTGAAGTTCATGTTTAAACTTCTACCTCTTATTTTCATGGTTCAAGGCTCCTTTAAATTTCAAGACTTTCAAAAGACATTGTTGGTGCAATGGTCTAGGGGGAGTAGGGCTTTAAAATGTTGGTGCAATGGCTTTAGGGGTAGTAGGGTTTTAGGAGGAGTGTGCCCCTCAAAGGACAACCTTCTCATTATCTATTCCAAGGGGATGAGGTTCTTGCTTGGATATTTTATCCTAGCTCTTGTTCATTTCTGCCTCCATATAGAGATGTAGCCTTTTTGGTGTGTGTCAAAAAAGGAGAAGAAATGAGTTTGGTTTAAGTTAGAATCTCCATGTCTTATGCTTCTATTATCCATGCTTATATTATTATGCTTCAGGATTATGTTTTATGCTGAAATTATATCTTATCATATTAAAGACCTAACTTAAACAAGTTTTTATCAAACATCAAAAAGGGGGAGATTGTTGGTGCAATCTTGCCCCAAGTATCATTAGGTTTTAATATTTGGTTAAATGAGTTTAAGTTAGACAATGTTGGTGATCTAACATGTGTGATATGAGTAAACAGGAAAGAACAAGTTTGAAGTCTTGGCAAATGGTGAAGTCCCGGAGGTACGACCTTTTAGCAAATGGTGAAGTCCCAAAGGTGCAGCCTCCTGGTAAACAGTAAAGTCTCGGAAGTGCGGCCTCTTGACAAAAGGAAGACTTAGTATGACAAAGTTGAGGGAAACATCTCAAGCAAGTGCAAGGAGGGCACGAGGCTTGTGGAAGATGTTTGAAAGCGTGAGTCAAGGTTAAGGGATAAAGAAGGAAGCTGAAAAGTGAGTTTCAGCTTCATCAGCCGACTGTAATAGTATCAGTCGACTAGTGTTTTGATCCAAAACATACAGAAGCTTTGGTCGAGTGAAAGGTTGAGACTAGTCGACTGACCAGTCGACTAAGGCAAGTATTAGTCGACTGGTATTCGAACGTTGAGCTGACAGCTGGAGAAATAAACGTAATCTACAGTAGCCGTTGAAGCCCACCAGTCGACTAATCCTTGGGATAGTCGACTGGCACCGCGAAAAATATAAAAAGACAGATTCAAGATTGAAGACGAAGAGTTCTCATTTATCACCTGTGTAAAAATCTTCAATCTCTGTTACTCTGATAAACTCTTCCTCCAATCTTCTATATATATTTGTAAGAGGAAGAGATCAAGTGTTAGGATTTTCTTCACCTTCAAAGTTGCTTTGAGAAGGAGAAAGTTCATAATGAAAATCCTGGTGGTGTGTGTGTGGATCCTTGGATTACTCACCTCTAGGAGGTGGATACCAAATAAATCGAAGGGGTTAGCATTACTTAATCTTTATTTTATTTTTGTCTTGTGCTTCCACTAACAAATTTATAGACAAGAGCAAAAGTTATTATTTACCCCCCTCTACCAAAACGCAACGGTCCCAACAATTCCTTCTTGTCAATTTTGTGCCATGTCGATGAACACAAAGAAGAAACAATTGGTACATGCATTGAGGTTGTTGTTTGTGGCACAATGTTTGGTTTCTTGACTTTGAGAAAAATTCCAGTACTCAATTTAGAGAGTTGGGAGTTGTGAAAGCTGAGGCTTGTAAATGGAATGATAAAGAATTGAGTAATGTTGCAGGTAATAAAAAAATTAAAAAACAAAAATAGAATAGAAGCAGAAACAAAAAATGCTGCAACAAGAAACTAAAAAAATAAATTCTGTCAAAACTCTTGTAATTGTGGCTGAGTCATCTGTAAACAAGTGAGTTGATTCATAAGTTTCTGGGATTGAAATGTCAATTGTCTGAAAGTGGAAAAAAAGAAAAAAAGCTTCTGCTTGCGATAACAGTTGCTAAACCATCTTTCCCTCATAGAAAACTTCTCTTCCAATGAAGCATACCAGGTATGCAAGGGAAATATCAGCTCTATTCTAAACTGGATCCAGACATTAAATTAACAGAAAAAAGAAACTCTTTTGTGCCAAAGTATATTTCTGTTTCTGTCTAGTAGTAGATTGAATTTAGGCTTGTATCATTGCAGTGCTAAATGATATTTCCTTCTGAGCTGAACTCTTATTAATCTGTGCTGAATTTCCTTGGATTCTAGATTATTAAACTGAAGCCTGAAATCCAGAATTCATAAAGTCAATTTCATGCATGGAATTTTTGGCGTGATTTTTGAATCTGGATTTGAAGCTCCATTGCTGATGTAGGAAGAGTTATTGAAACTCTGAAGGAAATACCATGTTGC
>NC_133868.1:3173009-3187972 GCF_044706935.1 Curcuma longa | reverse complement strand
GGGATCATCCTGGTACAATGCACGTGTTTACATATTTCAAAAACGTATACAATGAAAATAAACAAATTATTAAAAATAATTATTAAAACGCATGTAATATATGTAGGAAATAACAGTATACAAGACATGACTGAAAATTAAAATTTTCAGGAACAAAATAATTCTGCGTGTACCTAATAGATGATGTTGAGCGGTGTTGGCATCAATCAAGTGATCCTTGTCGAAGTCTCGACTCTACTGGTAATCCTTGCCAAGCTCTCGTCTAGACGACTTCCTAAGTCACGTGTCGCATCACCATCTTCGATACTAGCCGACGATCGACAACGAATAAAATCGAGAGAAAACCTAATTTTAAAAAATACGCAATAATATTTGTCGACGATAGAGTTTCGAGATTTCTAACTATCACTGGTAATCATATTTTCGGTGTAATTTTTGATGGTCAACCTTTGGCCGCTGATTAAGGGACAAACTAATCAGAACCATTCTGATGATGATGGAACATTATCTAAAAGCTTCATAAGCTTCCAGCAATAACAAACCCTGACAACAAACTGACAGTCAAAACCCTAAATTCTGATAGCAACTTGTGATGGTTGGAAACAATTTCCAATAGTAATCCACAAAGAAATACAAACTGTCCGGCAGCCCATCACCGATGGGGCTTCTTTTCCGGGAGGAGACAGAAGGATGGTCGGAAATGTATTTCATAGGGAGGAAGCAAAGGGGGAATTCGAGATTTTGAACAATCAAAATGTGATACAGGATGAATCGGAGGTGGCCAACACTTGGACACTGGCTACCCTCTTCCTTGGCCGGCTACGAGTGTTCTTCACCGGAAGAATCAGAGATTGCCCAATGGTTTTCTTCCTTGTTGTGGTCGCCAGTCTCAAGAGAAGAAAGGGCCGGCGGGACAAGCAACTCAGGTCGGCGGCCAGGGTTTTGGCGGCTTTCCAAGGCTGGATCAGGGCAGCTCAGGGCGGAGGTAGAGCGGCGCGTCGCGAACAGAGAAGAAGAAGGAGATTGCGACGGCCATCAGAATCGCGGATCCTCTGTTCCTTGCGGCTAGGGTTACGATCTCCACAGTCGGTGCTAGGGTTTCCAGAGCTAGAGAAAGCGGCGCCCTTCGATTTTTTGCTCTCCTCCTCGCATGGCTGAGAGTAGACCCGACCACGGGTCGGGTCCAACCCAGACCCGGCCCGGAACCGGCCCAGATCAAGAGCTGCAATGAGATATTCATTGACATATGTATAGAACCATATGAAGTCTCAAGGCAGGTCATTCCAATGAACTAGTTACCTTTAACTAGCATCACGTTTAACTCTCAACATCCAATATCTCCAGCAGTGAGATCAGCTGTTTGACATACCAAGGAGTTTAACACATGCTAGTTTCGACAGAATCGATGACGTTCGTGCTCATCAATTCCTCGACTATGGATAATTTTAATACATTCATAATTACACATATAGAGATGCTCATTAGTTGTGATCCAATCACAAATTCTCTCATGCTATGAATCGTATTACGGACATCTAGTAAATGAGTTTAAGATCCAATCAAATACATGAAGCATGTGCACTCAAATAGTGAATTCCTATTTATCCAATAAATAGTGTAATCGTAAGGCAATTGTCTTAGAATAACTCTCAAATATAACACTAAACACCTATGCCACAACATGAATAAATTCTCATTAGTCAATTTATGTTTTGTACCTATACTATGTGTAATTACGTTATCAACTATTGGAGTTATGGTGTTTAATTTATAAAGCTTATTAACTAAGGAACCATTGCCAACCAACACTGAATTATAAAAAATACTAAAAATTTCATTCCATAAATTCTGTCGAAAAGTAGTACAATAAATGTATTTTCTAAGTCTAAAAAAATATTAGTTCCTAAACAAAGCCTAAAAACACTAATCAACTTGACTTTATCCTTTCTTTCATTTTTCGTATAGATGTATCTTTCACCATTAAGCGAAAGATGGCTCCTGAGATAACCCTGCATAGTGGCACTTATGTAAGTAGTAGCACCAATATCTATCCACCAAGTGTCAGAGGGTACAATAGTCAAATTGATTTCTAAACTAACAAAGTTGAACAATTTACCTTTCTTTACAAGTCAATTAGCATATTTAATGCAATCTTTCTTCATATGATATTTCTTCTTGTAGAAGTAAAAAATGGATTTCTTATCTTGTTTCTTGTGCTCCTTATGGCAAAGACTTTCAAAATCTACAATTTGCTTTTCCTTTCCTTTGTTATTTATCTTTTTTCATTTCTTGCTCGAACCTCGGAACCAGATGCTAAGTGAGTACTTTCAGGTATCTCGTACCTCAGTCTCTACTTTTTTTGCATGCATTGAATTATAAGCTCATTTAATGTCTACTTATTCTTTTTAGTATTATATGAAATCTTAAAAGTAGTGAACTGTGTAGACAAAGATATCAAGACGAAATGCACTAACATATACTCAGACATTTCGAGTTTGAGTGCTTTCAAACTTGTGGCAATATTAAACATCTTCATAATGTACTCCCTAATATTTCCTTTGCTGTTATATCGTATAATTACCAACTTTGAAAAAAGTGTAATAGTCTCAACCTTTTTGTTTGCAACAAAACGGTTTGCTAATTGGCTAAGAAAATTTCTAACATTTTTTCCTTCAGTAATAAAGCCTTTAATTGGTGCCAGTATGGAAAGTTTCATAACATTTAGACACATGCGATTTGATCGCTCTCACTTTTCAAATTCAGCTCTCTGCTCTATGGTGCTAGCACTAGTCAAAGGTGCAAGGCGATCTTATCTTAATGCATAATCCAAGTCCATGCAGCCTAAGACTATGATAATGTACTCTTTCTATTCAGCAAAATTAGAACCAATTAAAGTGAGGATGTTATTAAGACTAGCAATTACTGATTGCACTCAAATAATAAAAAAGAGAAAATAAGGTAAGCTCATGATTTAATTAATGCCAAGAATATATATATAAGTATAGATAATAAAATATACAAATAAAGCATATAAATGGGCTCTTTATGAGATACCAAGTACAATATTATATTTTACTCTTTGGACTAAAATATAATTTATTAATGGTACTCTTTAATATAACTTAAACTATAGTTGACCACATAATGAATCTTCCTTTGGGGCGACTTATTATGAGCATAATTTGATATTTTATATGAGTCATATATTGATTCATAACTTACATAAACTTTAATCAGTCACACAATATATCTTTCTTTGGGCCGACATATTTTGTGCATGATCTGAACAAAATAAATTTGTTCTATAGTTGTAAGCTACTTTGAACATATATCTGGCATAAAAGTAATTTTTTTTGGGTCAATCACTTTTAGAATAGATATACGTCTATTGATATAAAATGCACTAAACCTATCTAATGTATTTTCTTTTGAGTTGACACAATAATTCAATTTAGTAATAAACGTGTAGATAAATCCAAGAAGACTCTAGAAATTTTAACTGAACAGATAAGTACTTGATCATCCTTAATAGCTTAAAACATTAGACTTATCAATCGATTGATACCATATGACATTTGATTGGTATCACTCAATCGATTACCTTAATCGATTTGAAAGCCTACTATATGTGACTTCAAGATCATCAATCAATTGATGATGAATGTCAATCGATTGGTGTCAATCAATCGATCTCGCTAATCAATCACCAACTCTTATATGTTCGATATCTAACTCATCAATCAATTGTTGATTCATGGCAATCGATTGGTGGTCACCAATCGATCACTTAAATTGATTATTAGAAACAATCAAATCAAATAATCAATTTTGTCCCCAATTTAAGCTATCAATCACTTGATCAGTTGGCCACCTTGAAGTAACGTTCATCTGCGAATCTGCGATAAACTTACTATGATGGTGGTGATCAATTTCTCATGAGTCTTGTCTCAGCCAAAAGAAAAAAAAAACCTTGAAATTTTTTTCACGTTCTTTAAAAAAATCACCATTTTTTATTTTTTTATTTTTTGTTTTTATTTTTTTTCTTTAGGCTTTCCCACGGTGATTTTTCCTTTTTTTTTATTTTTTTCTGGAACATGGAAAAAAACCTTGAAAATTTTCAACTTTCCCACGGTGGTTTTTTTTAGAACATGGGAAAGAAAAAAAACTTAAAATTTTCCACATTCTTTATTTTCATGTTCCCATGTTTATTTTAAAAAAACTCTCCTGTTCCTTCCATATTATAAACCATGTAACAAATTAAGCCTACGCCCAATTCAACCTGTTCACAATCAACTTGGAATGAACATGCCACAAATCGCACAGTAAGCACGATCTTATAAATCATGAAATACAATGAAATAGAATCTCGCTCTGATACCAATTGAAAGAACTTGTAAATTTTAATCCACATAAGTTCTATAAACTTATTAAGAACTTGGATAATTGGATATACAATAACATAGATCTAGTTTTAACGATTAATATGACACAACATATTAAAATACATAAATAATGACAAGAAACCTAATTAAAAAGTCATCATCCTTATTCTGCAGCGTCAACTATTCGATCCCTATGGAAGAAGATGAAGCAGAAGCAAGAGGATGGGTGGTCTTCCAAGGGAATTAGGATGACGGCACCGTAAAATCTTCATCAATCGAAAACGAATGTAATATGTCAGTTAACCTTAAATCCTCAGGAATCAAACTCTTATATAGAAATCCAATCCGTTATCAACTCATAGATAATAACTGATCATGCTAATGGGTTCTACATATTTAAGCTACATCCAATAATCCGAAATGCGATAAACCTTAGTTAGATCATTTAAATGAGTTCGGTTCGTATCCGCATATATAAATTACAATTAAGTCCACTTTAAAAGATTAAATCCAACAATGATCACTCTAATTTCCTTTTCCTAAGTATTGTGTTTGACACTATGCATGTTTCACATCCTAAAGTAATTTCTTCTGTGGTGCTGCATCCGTATCCACAATTCAGCATTCTTATCCTAGATATTCAAGTTCAACCGGCTATTAGGTTTTTTTTTATTTCCTTTTTTTCTTTCAATGTAGTTTTCATTAAGGGTGACTTCATACTCAGGTTTCTTTAATAATGGATCTAGGTTCATATTATAACTTTGTTATTCATATCATAAAATGTAATTGTAGACCCTATGGAACTGTAACACAGAATTATTATCCATCTGTAGCAATATCATGGATACTGGTCAAGAATGGCTGGTTTGAGAAACAGATGAGTCAACATTGGAAACTAACTTGGTTATGAACCATCTATATAATCTGGTAATAGTCAACTGTTCCGGTTGAGAACTGCTCCTGGACACGTCACCGGACCTTAGCTCGCCGTGGGCTGGAACAGCAGAAAAAGAGAAGGAGAGCGGTGCGAGCTTCAGGGGCTTCAGGTTCTCCGTTGGAGCTGTGTCGAAGCAGGAAGGAGGGTCCAGTGCGCCGCTGGCTCTTCGACACCTGAAAACACAGGGAACGTCAGTAGGACGGCCAGGGGGTGCCCCAGCGCGACCACTCCGACGCTCAAGTTAGCAATGGCGAGAGGAAGAAGAAGATGAACAGTGGAACTTGAGCGTGTAAAGAGAGTAAGAGAGTTCGACCCCCCCTTTTTTCTGTCCGACGGAGTGGTCCTTTAAGAGAGGGGATGAGCGTGCGCACGTGTCACGTCATCATTAAGGAACGTCTTATCACGATTAATGAGATTTCAGGAACAATTGAGTTCCCTGTCCCATCGCCGTAAAAGTATCATCTCGTCGACATTTGTGTACAGGCAGCATTAATTAAATGGGGCGTGGGCTTGTCAGAAATCATGATGAGGTGGGCCCAGGCTTTGCCGGGCGACTCGACGAGGATGTGGTCAAATGGGGATTCGGCTTATGAACATGGCCGACTGGGTATCCGACTGTGATACGGTCGAATGAGGATTCGGCACAAGAGTATGGCCGAATGAGGGATTCGGCTTAGGAGCATGGTCGAATGGGTATTTGGCTATGATACGGCCGAATGAGGATTCGACACAAGAGTATGGCCGAATGAGGGATTCGGCTTAGGAGCATGGCCGAATGGGTATTCGGCTATGATACGGCCGAATGAGGATTCGGCACAAGAGTATGGCCGACTGAGGGATTCGGCTTAGGAGCATGGCCGAATGGGTATTCAGCTATGATACGGCCGAATGAGGATTCGGCGAAGGCTACGACCGAATGAGGATTCGGCAAGGGCTTACCAGACCCATGGAGATCTGTACAGGGCTTATCGGGTTTATGGACGAGGTTCAGGTCAGACCTGGATCAAACTCGAGCCCCTGCTGACGTCATCGTGGTTATCTGCCGTAACATCAACCATAATATTTTTCTTAAACGATAAGATAACTCTTATTCACTTGGTTTAGAAAAAGTATTGGGATCATGTGAGGATTATTCTATAAGTCGATCCATTTGGATTATCCAGGCCACTTTAATTAGTATCCTCAAGCATATATACAGAAAAATTCAAACATACTGAAGTCTGTGGTATGTGCCTATGTTAAAGAGCTTTGCTCATGCTTCATAAAACTATGAATGATGTGATGCATGCTAAAGAAATGGATTTAAATGTCATACGCTATCAAATTTTTTGAGACCGGTGTTGTTCTGATCACTCAATACATGTTATGCAAAGCTTCATAATTAAGGAGAAAATTGAGATCTCGATACAAGTGATACAAAAGCTTGATTCAGCTTATTGCACAACATTCAGAGAACTACTAATAGATTTTTTTTGTTTATCCCTATCACACATGCCTTGGAAAGGACTAACAAAATTATAAGTAGAATCAATCTGGGAAAAGCTTCTTTGGTGATCTCAAAATAAGTTAATTATATAACTTGTATGGTATTAAGCTAGAAGAATCTTAACTAAAAAGCCACTTTAATCTCACACTCTAAATTGCAAATACTAATCCATTGAAGCTATACCATCATAATGAGAAATATCTCTAGTATGACTTTAGACCAACACAGATGAAAAATGAAGGGCTGACATCATTAAGTTGTAGAGAAGTAAACATAAGTCTTTTTGGTAATGATTACATTTACAAACTTAATTATTTTAGTATTAACATTCGTTTGTACTATGCAGGTTTAAAAGATCAATTTTGGAATTGAAAGTTCAAGACTTTTTATAGAAACTCAAGTGAGGTTGGCAAATATCATAATTTGCTAGAAGATTGCTGTGATTTGGATGGGTAAATAAGTTTATGAAATGATGAAGGTTCATTATTATAATCTCATTGAAGTAAAATTTGACAGATAAGTATTTTCTTAAAAAGTTTAGAGTGCAGTACAATTGATTAGAGAGTTGAGAGATGTCTATATGAATGTGAAAATGTAGATTGATATAAAAACATAGGTGGACATGATTTTGTTGGTGTTGATCTGTGTCATATCTTGATATTACTCAATGCTGATACCATACCATTATGAGCTTTGATAAGTTAGGTACAAAATTGAGAGATCTGAAATCCAAGGAGAGAAATGATGTTAGAGCCTCGATGTTCTTTTCTGAAACTCTCCAGCACTACCTAATAGTTCTTGGGTATACTGCTAGTAACATAAAATGGACATTTATATACCTTATTTTTTGCAATAGGTAATTTTAATAAAATATTATTATGATTAACTGTTCCACTTACTCTTCAAATTGCAGCCCAGTTCTGACAAAGTTTCTTCCATTAGATGGAATCGGCATTCTATATTAGGATTAAATTAGTTGTCATTTTCATAGCTTTATGTTTTGAATGATTGCCTATTATATTTTATACTTTCCTATATAATTAAATAGGGAGTCTAGATTGAGATGAACTCTAAGCATTTATATTCTAAGTGATCGAGTACTTTTTTAAGTAAAGTTTTTTTTTTATCTTTATTTTTGAGGCAATTACTTCTTTGGTGGTTTCCTCCATATTTTCTTATGACTGATTCTGGATTATCAAAATATTTTTTTAATGAACAAATGAAGTTTTCTTTGTTTCCGAGTTCTTTAACTTTGGAGCACAATCAGTTAACTTAATTTCCTTACTGAGCTGACCACATCACCTACAATTACTTACCAAAGACGGTGAACTTGCCCTTGGTTTCCTGCATACAGTCATGTTTTTCTTCTCAAGTTATAAATAAAAATTATCATGCTCACAATATTTCTAAGTGTGAATAAGTTGTGTTTGTCCTCGGAGCATAGCTGAGTTAGTTACAATGCAGCAAAGTTATAAAAGATGACAAGGATTCAAATTACCCTTTTTCGTCGTGGTCAACTACAGTTTCTAAATTTATCTTCTCACAAATGATCATGGGATCGACTTTGTGAGACTGTTAGAGTATAAGATTTCACCTTATACAGAAATAAATAAGTTGTGTTTTTATTTCATCCTAGGTGAATTAGAGGTAGGTATTTAGATCAACTATTATTAATTTGGATTTAAGTATCATCTTATAAAATCGGAGTATTATAATTAGTTTTCTTTTTTACAAAAGTTGATCATAGATTCACAGGTGGTTGAGATGCCTTTTCAATGTTTTTTATTCTTTCAACTTTAACTTAACTGCTCTATTTGTTGACTAGTTGCTCGGATACAATATAATTGTTGCGCAACCACTCCCACATGTGGACGAAAGTTTTAATGACTGATCAACATAATTACGCAAATCCTCTAGAAAAGAAGACTATTATTGTTCTTCAAAGTGACATTCCGTAATTATTACGCTTAGTGAATTAGAAATCGGAGGAACTTAATTTTTTTTTTCTTCCAATTCTCGAATTTCCCAGTCAATTCGAATCTAAATAATCCTTTATGGTGCCATTGATTGAGAACTAATTATTTATACAGTACGTTTTGTTTACTGGAATAATCATTTTTTTAATATATATTTGAGATAGATATATCTTATAAAAATAATTTAGAATATCAAATTACAATAGTATTATGTTTAATAATTTTTCGTAGATAGTCGTGGAGCCGATCATATAAAACCGCTAAAGTGATAAATTCCACTTTTTACTGAAATATTTAATAATAAAAAATATTTTTACTTGACTCTCCTGGTACTATATCTATTTTTTAATTATTTCATATATAACAAAATGGATTAGGTGTGTTGGGTGAGTTGGATCAAGCATTTAAGTGATACATGTTGAATATATTACAACTGAATTAGGTTAGGCAAAGTCGATTAGGCTAGATGGCAAGTTAGATTGAATGAGTTGGGGAGCTAGTTTAGCTAGATGAGTTCATTTATTGATCGAATCGAACAAATAAGATGAAATGAGAACAAACTAAATGGAGTATGGAGGAGCCTCAAGGTATAGTCGAGTTGGTTATAATGAGGCAGACTTGTTAAAGTGGACAAAGATTGAATCTCGACGAAGTCAAAATAATGTCTTCCCCTCTAGTCAACTGCAGCTTCTCAATTTATCTTCTCATAGATCATTATGGGATCGATCATATAAAATCGCTAGAGTGATGAATTTCACCTTCAAAAAGATAAGGAAGTTAGTCAAATTAGATGAACTGACTAAATTTAATTCAACGTAGTAAGTAGACTGAGTTAAATAAACTATAGAACATGTATGATTTGTGTGATCGATTAAATTAGAGTAATTATTTTATCGTTGAAGAGTGAGCCAGGGAAGTAAATAATAAGTCAAGCATATTTTGATAATAATAAGTCAAACATAATTTGTGTGATCCGAGTAAAGTAGAGAATTATTTAATCTTTTGAAAACATTATATCTTTTCTGACTTATATTATTCTTATAAATTTCATGAATAAAATAGGAAATTTACTCTCTTTTTTATTTTAATCCTCCTTAATATAAATTTTTAGGAACAATTATTTTTGTCATTGGGTCAACCAACGGAATACATTTCTATCTTTTAATTTTTTTTCATTAAATTTCCAAAGACACTTCAAATTTGAAAACGTCCACAAGGCACATCGAAATTTTATTTTATTTTTTCAAAAGATGCATCTAATTTTTATTTTACCATCTCATAATTATTAATTTTTTTTCCTTTCTTATTTATCTGCAACATTTAATCTCTTCTCTTTCTTTTCTCTTTTGCATATAACATCTTTTTCCAATTTTTTCCTTTTAAATTAACTTAAATTTAAATTTAAATTTTAATCCATATAGATAATCCTCTAAATTTATTTAATTTTAATTTTTATTTTTATTTAATAAAAAATTTAAAAAATATAAAAAAGATTTATAAATATTAAAAATATTTTTTCTATTTTTTAATATATTTTATTTTTAATATCTAATTATAAAAAAATATAAAAAAATTAATAACTAGTATTGATTTTATTAATAAAATAATTAAAAAATAAAATAAAATTTTACTTTGATATTGATTTTTAAAAATCAACATCACAACTTAAATACAACATCACTTTGCTGTGATGTTGGTTTTTGAAGACCAACATCACAGTAGAGTTGGTCTTTAGAAATCAATAACATAGTATTGGTTCTGATTACATGTTGAAATTGATTTTTAAAGATCAGTACCACAATAGTATATCTTCGAAAACCAACACTATAGTATTTTGAAAATTTCAAAACATTTTGAGCACTGCTAGAATGACTTTAAAACAATAAACGAGGGTTTATTTGGACTCAAGTTCACCTAATAAACCCACAAAAGTTAGAATGAGTTCGATCGAAACTCTCTAGGTCTAATAATGGGTTTGATCGAAATCCATTGAAGAACCTAAACAACTTAGATTTATGAAATTTTATAATGAGATAAAAGTGTAGAATGTGTAGAAAGTAGATATGATGAAAAATCATGATCTTGAGTTTCCTATACGAAGTTATAGATCCATGTCAATTGTCACAAAATTTAAAATTATTTAAACTTTTTGAGCAATATTGAGAATCCTTTACGATGATAACGGAGGGCACATTTAGACTCCTGGGCATTATAGAAACCTACATAAGTTGGAATGAGCCTGATCAAAGCTCTTTTAATCCATCAATGAGTTTTGACCGAAATCTATTGATGGGCCTAGTATACTTGAATTTCTGAAAACTTTCAATGGTATGAGAGAGGTTAGTATGTAGAAGATATATATAATATCTAATCCTGATCCTAAGACACGTAGGCAAAATTATGATCACGCGCTAGCTAGCATAGATTGTTGTGTTGGTTTATAAAGACTAGCACCACTATGGTGTTGATCTTTAAAAATCAGCACTACAGTGTTTTGAAAGTTAAATCACTTTGAGTACTATTGGGAGGACTTTAAAACAAAAAATGAGGACTTATTTGGACTTAAGTTCATCTAATAAACTTATAGAAGTTAGAATGCACCCAATCAGAACTCTCTAAATCCATCAATTGATTTTGACCGAAACCCATTGATGGATTTAGGAGGAACCCATTGATGGACTTAGAGGACTCAGATTTTTAAAAACTTAAAATGAGATGGAAGAAATGAGTGTATAAAAGGGAGATCTGGTGAGAAATCCTAGTCTTGAGTCTTCTACTACGAAGTTATAAGCCTGTGCCAATTGACATAGAGTCTGAAACTTTCTAAATCTTTTGAGCAATACTAAGAATCCTTTATGATGATAATGAAGGACACCCTTGTCTCTCATGTTTATAGAAACTTACAGGAGTTGGAATAGATCTAATTAGAGCTATCTAATTCCATCAATGGATTTTGGTCTAAACTCATTAATAGACTTAGGGTATTTGGATTTCTAAATTTTTACCATGAGATGGAAAATGTGAGTGTGTAGTGTAGGGTCGAATTCAACACAAGAGGGGATGAATAGCATTATGAATTTTATGAGCTTTAAATGACTTTAAAAATATTGACAGAGTAATGCAACGGAATAAATATAAGCAATTAAACCAAATATTCTATGAGTAGTAATATTTTTTAAGTTAACACATAAAGCATACAACAATTATAAGGACAAACAACATAAATAAATTGATTCTTATTTCAATTAACTCTTTTCTAGAAAAATTCTAGAGGTAGAGAAATCTTAAAAAGAATCTAAAAATAAATGTCTGCTTCTGGAGGTGATGGTACTTTACACTTAGTCATACATCAAAACTCTAGGTTCATTATGGTGCTTCTAGCACCAACATCTAAGAGGTATATATGGTGTTCATGTCTGATTTTGACATCCCTACAATAAGTTATGTATGTGTCAAATGTCTGCTTTCGGAGATTATAACTTTTGATTCGAGTATTAAAATGAGACATTCTATACATCAAATTAAAACTCGTTCAAAGATCTACATTTATTACTAAGGTGAAATCTCATAACAAGCCATGTTTCAAGCTCAAAAAATATCATTTAAGGTCTTTTCGGAGGTTCAAAAGAAATTTTATCTTTTTTATTAATATTTATCTATAACTTATTATAGGGATATTAGAATCAGTTATGTGTATCATAAATACCTTCATTGTATTACCTTCTTCTATTTCATGATAAATTTTTAAAAATCCATAGGTCCATCAATGAGTTTTGACCAAAACTCATTGATGGACCTAGAAATTTCAATCAGATCTATTTCAAGTGCTATAGTTTTTTGAAGTTCTCTTGAGTCTATACGCGCCTAGAGATATCAATTTAGAGTCATTAACAATAGTGATCAGAATATTTTCAATTTTGAGACTTTAAGCAATTGACGTACACATAACATATTGTAGTGATGTCATAACCAGGAATGGACATAATAGATAATTTTACTGTACTACCATCTTCTATCTCATTGTAAAATTTTAGAAATCCAAGTTATTTAGGTCTATTTATGAGTTTTGGTCAAAATCCATTGACGGACCTAAAGAGCTCAATCGGAGCCATTCCAACTCATATAAGTTTATTATATGAACCTGAGTCCAAATAAGCTCTGGTTTACTTGTTTAAAGTCCTCTCAACAGTGCTCAAAACGATTTAAAATTTTTAAAATACTATGTGTTGGTTTAAGAAAATTAGCACCACTGTGGTGCTGGTCTTCGGAAACTAACACCACTATGTGTGTGGTACTGTTTCAAAAAACCAACACCACTATGGTGCTGGTCTTCGAAATTCAACACAACTATGTATGATCAAAAACCAACAAAACTAATATTGTGGGGTGTTGGTTTTCTGAAACCAACACCACCATGTGTGTGGTACTGACTTTAGAAGACCAACACCACTGTGGTGCTAGTCTTCAGAATTCAACACCACTGTGTGTGATCAGAAACCAACAGAACTAATACTGTGGTGTTGGTTTACGAAGACCAACACCACTATGGTATTAATTTTTAGAAATCAATACTACAGTGAGTGATGTTGTGTTTAAGCTGTGGTACTAGTTTTTAAAAATTAGCATCAAAGTGATTATTTTATTTTATTTTTAATTATTTTTATTAATAAAATCAATTTTCATTATTAATTTTATTTTTATTTTTTTATAATTAGACATTAAAAAATAAGATATATTAAAAAATAAAAAATATTTTTAATATTTTATTAATCTTAATTTTAAATTAAAAATTTAAAGGATTATCTATGTAGTTAAAGTTTAAATTAAAATTTAATTTAATTTAAGAGGAAAGAGGTTGTAAAAGAGAAATGAAAAAAAATTAAATATTAAAATAAATGTGAGAGAAAGAAAGATAAAAAATCAATAGGGGTTAGAAGGATAAAATAGAACTTAGATGTGCATTTAAAAAAAAACTTCAATATATATATATATATATATATGATATCCTGCGCGAGTGATTTGCGCGACTCCGTCCGCGACATCTGACGTGGCGAGGAGTTTCACTGTGCATCGTCCACCGCGTGGCCGCCGAAACGAGGAAAACCCTACAAAATTTCGTCTCTCCCAAATCGCGCGGCCAAACCTCAAAATCGCCACGCTTCCCTCTCCCTCGTCTGCTCTCCACGGCGATTCTGAGATCCCAAAATCGCCCTCCTCCGCTCCCACATCGTCCCGATTCTGCTCCGCTTCCTTTCTGGCCTGCGGAGTTCTGCTTCCCGTCACCGTCGGCCCTCCTGCACGTCGGCCGTCGCTCAAACCCTAGCAGCCGTCTCGAGCGACGACGCCATCCTCTCTCCATCGCAGCAGGCGTCGAACCTCCTTTGCCAACTCCGGCTCCGCGCTCGGCGTCGCATCTCCATCTCGGCCGCAGGCGGCTCGGCCCTCCGGTGATCCTCTCTGCATCGCGCGAGGGAGGAAAGCGTATTCAGTCTACTACTGAGGGTCGAGATCTTGCGTCGACTGGTGGCTTAATGAAGGTCTTCTACTCACTGACATTATTAGGGTTTAGGGTTTAGGGTTTACTTGTTGCTTGTTGGACTATGAGGAAAATACAGTGGACTACTTGTAGAAGACCAAAAATCTCCATGATATATACTGAAGACGAAGAATTTCTAACATCTATATCGTCTACCAAGGTTAAATATTACTATCTCATAATATATTCTGGTTTTATGCATCTATAATTAGTCATTTGTCATTGATTATCCTTGGTATTGAAATTTATGGAAATATGGGACTAGTGTATACCAACAAAACATTTACTTGCTTCATTTGTCTTATGAAATGATTTGTTGATCTCATAGGGTTCACATTCAATTCGGGCATATATGTCTAGACAAAAGAAGTCGAAGGATCTAAAGGAAGAGCTTACTCGTTATTTGACTTCACCAGAAACAAGTGGCTCTGCTTTACTGTGCTATGAAGGATCACCAGGTTCTACTATGAATTTGATCAGCAAATAATCCACCTCCTAAAATGTTAATTTCTATTCAGAATTAACTGTTTTGTTTGTAGGAGAGGAGTTATACCATCGTCATTTAGAAAGTTCATCCTGTGAGCTTCCTAGAAGATTTGCCATGACCTCAGTTACTTGGTGCTGGCTTGTATTCCAATGGTAAGCT
>NC_133868.1:3166761-3172909 GCF_044706935.1 Curcuma longa | reverse complement strand
AGACAGACTAAGACAAAATTACACTACAACCACTCCGATGGTTTGTCCAATCCATCTTGGTTGTGAACACTGTTTATAATCTATAAGGGACTGATAACATGGTCTTCTGTGTGTGACTCCGCACACCATGTTTAATCTACAGTATAGATTAAATGGACACTTCAAAATATTGACTAAATGTGATTCTCATTTCAGAATGTTTATTTACATAGCTAGGATTCTAGTATACATCCCAACACTTTCTTCTTGCTTCCTTTCGGCATTATGTGCAGGGAAAAGAGCATCTTCTATGACAACTTTATAAAGGCTGTCTTGGAACATGTGTGGTTTGTTGAATCCACAAAAGACAAATGTTGATCAGCCCATTTGACTAGCCTTGCCAAATCAGCCTCATTCTTGACTCCCCCTTGACCCTTGACTTTTACCTTAGAGAAAGAGCCACGTCATTTATGCATCGGCATCAACCCCAAAACAAGAGAAGACAACAATGAGGAAAAGGAGAGCGATCGAGTCCTCTAGGGGCCTCCATCATTAGATTGTTTTTCCTTCCTCTAGCTAGGGATCTCCACCAACAAGGTAGAGAGCTAGGTTTAGAGGTTTAAGGAAGAAAAGAAGGAAAAAGTTAGAAAGTTAGTTTTGATCACTTGGGGGTAGGGTAGGGTAGGGTATTCCCTCGACTTAAATTTGCAAAATTATCATTAGGCATATTTCAAAAATTACTCTATATTTTTTGTTCACCAGTATGCTCTTAAGGACCCTAAATATAGCTAACTTCCATTAGACCCTTCGATGTTAACCAACCAAAACAACTTACTTCTTACCCAACTCATCTCGATGAGTAAATCCATTCTTAAAGCCTTTAATGGCTTTCTATCACTTGTAACTATGAGTCAAATGACTCAATAGGGTTAGACCTAACCCCGGGCTTGGTTTGAATCAGACTTGGTCTGAATCTAGAACTAGGTCAACGGGCTAGTTACCCGTTAACCCCGGTTAATAGAGGGCACAACCCGTAACCAGCTCATCTTTAGATGGGCCAATTACGAGTTAGGCCCCGATTAACCGACGAATCAATTGCCGATTTAGCAATTTGAATTGATGATTCATTAATTTTTTAAAATTTTATTTAGATTTCCTAATTATATTTTTTTATTTAATATATTTATAATATTTTAATAATATTGACGGTATGATTTAATATTAATTACCCTATTTACCTTCCTATTTAAATTAATTTTTAAACCTATTTGTCTTTATTTTTGGATATGAGACTATTTAAACTAATTTTTTAAATGTATTTGGCTTGAATTTTTTGATATGAGATTATTCTATCTTTCTATTAAAGCTAATTTTATAATCTATTTATTTTGAATTATTCAGCGTAAGACTATTCTATCTTTAACTTATTAAATTTATTAATCTTATTTAACTCTTTTAATTACTCAAGGATCTTATTTTATTCATTTAATATTAAACTTATAAAAGCTATCAATAACTTATATGATAAAACTATTTAACATAATAATAATTTGTATAAAAAAATATAATTTATTTAATAATAAAATTATATATATATATATATATATAGTAAAAAATTATCATTGAACATATAATAATTAAAAAAATATAATTTATGTGATATATATATATATATATATATATCTAGATTTGATTCGAACTTGTAATCAAATATAGAATATTAATCTCGAATTATCATTAGAGCTGTCAAACGGGCCAACCCATGGCGGGGCGGGCTAACTCATGGCGGGCCTATCATATGTTGGGTCGGGACGGGCTAACCCACCAATTTGGCGGGTTGGGAAAAATCTCTAATCCAACCCAACTCAAGGCGGGCCGCGGGTTAGGCGGGCCAACCCGTGGGCCTGTTAAAAAATAAAAAAATATTAAAATATTAAAAATTTTAAATTTGAAGTATAATTTAAATTGATTAAGTTGAAAGTTTCAAGTTTGAATTATAATTTTTAAGCTTAAATTGTATTTTAAATAGATGAAACCTACTAATTCATTAAATTTTATACTTTAATTTTAAAATTTAAAATAAATAAATAAACTTTCTCAATCCGCGGACCAATCCAAGTCCGCCGTGGGCCAACCCACGCGAGTCGCGGGCCTAGGCGGGCCAACCCACCTCAACCCATCTTAAAATGGGTTGATAAAATTTCAATCCAATCCGCCTAAATTTCTTGGCGGGGCGGGCCAACCCGGCGGACCTAACCCAACTTGACGGCTATAACTATCATGAATCATGAACCGAAATATAAACTGACGATTTCGAACCGTAAATTATAACCATTTTGGATGATTAAGATTAAGGGTCGACATTTCAAGAACGGTTAAATCGGTGGTTTTGAATCATCGAACTGACGATTTCGAATCGTGGTAGGATCTACACTCAACCATAGTCAAACAAGTGCTCGATTAACACGAGATATTATAGGATTAATTTGAAACATCGAGACATCAAATTTTATATGCATTAATAAACGTTTCAGAAATACTAACTGTGGTTTATCCTATATCTAATTTAATTGTATCATATGAAAATAAAATTATGATTAGTTTATACTTATTATAAATATTATATAACCTTCATCATTATATTTACCTATTTCAATTAAAATATTTGTTTCCATCTTAATGAAACGTATTTTTAATTATTAAAATATTTTTAATTTAATCATTGAGGCTAATTCAAAGTGTTATTTTTAAACATTGACACCATGATTCTATTATTGAGGATAATTGAAAGTGTTGTCATAAATAACAACAATAAATGCCCTTCTTCGTTGTGGTCAACTGTAATTTCTCGATTTACCTCCTCACAGATGATCGTGGGACTGACCGTGTGAAACTGCTGGGACGGTAGATTTTATCTTTTGCTAAAGTAAACAACAACAACAAAAATAATAAAGAAATTGAGATTGAATGATGAGAGTAGAGAAAGAGATATGGGTTGAACGTATTAAAAGAAATTGAGAGTGTTATTCGTTATCGAAAGTATTTAAACCCTAAGAAAGCTTAATACTCACCACCATTATGGATTGATCCAAGTTCAATATGGGATCGGGATAACTCAACTTCGGCCAATCAACTTTAGCTAATTGAAAATGATGCCAATTCATCACTTTCTCAAGTTGATCGACTCATGTTAAACAAACTAAATAAAAATTTTCACAAAATATTATTTTATTTTTAAAAAAATTATGAATACAAAGCAATCAATTATATTCTACCTAAGAAAAATAGTTCCAAATAAAAAATCGTGGGTTTGCAAGGTCTTGGTATACGATTTTGACATATCTAATAAGAAAGACGATTAAGATAAATTTACATCAATTAATGGTTGAAATTGTTGGATCCGATGGTGATAATGCAAGTTGAGCATGGACAATGTTCCAACCAATATAAGGTGGATGGTTCAAGCACTGGTTCAAGAACTGTTGATGTGTACGCTCTTTAAAGACGGTTGTCGAGAGAGAAGAAAAGACTTGAAAATCACTTCAAAAAGAGGGTTAGAATGACACTGGGGGTGGGTCCCGGCAAGCCACTCCGACACTCAAATTAGGATTGTGCGTGAGGAAGGACTTTAATGACTTGGAGAAATTAAGGTTTATATGTGTGTGTACCTGTACCCATGGGCATGAGTTACTTTTTTATAGTAGTTGATCTCCGAAATATTAACATCCGTTTAAAAAATATTCTGAGATATCCGTTTTAGTTTTTTAGAAAGATCCCGAAATATTTGTTTAAGAAATATTTTAAGACATTTTCCTTATTCTTTGGGTGAAACAGTTTTAGGGTTTCCTAATCTTAAAGACGAAGCAGTTTTATGATTTTATCCAGCATGATATGTGGGGGTAATATATTTCCACCACATTACAAGCATCCCCAATTAGTCTAGTCGAAGGAGGCGTAGTTTGACTGATTGGAATGTGCTGAGTTGTTATCGGGATACCTTGATGAGGTGTTATCGCCCGCCGTATCACAAGTGTTAGGATCGGTGCGTTCACTAGAGGGAGGTGACTAGCGTTTTTCGAATCTTTCTTCGAAGTTTCTCTGCAAGAGTGTTAGCGGAAGCAAAAATATAATAGAGAAATAATAGATCAATGCTAACCCGGTTTATTTACTTGGTATCCACCTCCGCAGAGGTGACTAACCCAAGGATCCACACGCACGCACACACCCGATGCACTATGAATCTTCTCCTTCTCGAAAACTTCGATGGCGGAGAAACCTTTACAAGCTCAAAATGATATGAAATAATGTTTAGGAGGAGAGGAAATAAGCACAAAGCAGAGAACACAGATGTTCTTAGAAGAAGCACAAAGAAATGAAAGAATGGCAAAATTTTTGAATTGATTTCGAGCAGGCTTCTTTTATTTCTCTTCGTCATCAGTCGACTGCTGACAGGGCCAGTCGACTGATGGACTTCAACGGCAACAAAATCTGTAATAAATGCTTGCCTTGTTTTGCCAACGTTTGAATTGCAGTCGACTGATCCAAGACCAGTCGACTGGCATCAGTCAACTCACCATACTCTAGTCGACTGCCCAGTCGACTCCTGTCTTCCTCTGGCTCGACTGAACTCTCAGGATGATTCTGATTTATGAGCAGTCGACTGCTGGCAGGGCCAGTCGACTGGTGAAGCTGAAAAATCACATTTCAGCTTCTCTTGACCTGAACCTCGGCCTTCAAACATCTCCCACAGCCTCGTACCTCTCTTGGATGCTCCATCATCCTCGCACTAGCTTGAGATGCTTCCATCAACTTCGTCAAGTCAAGTCCTTTGCCAAGACACCGCTTGGACTTCTCCTTTGCCAAGACCAACCTTGGACTTTTCCTCGCCAAGACCACGCTTGGGCTTTTCCTTTGCCAAGACCAACCTTGGACTTTTCCTCGCCAATACCACGCTTGGACTTTTCCTTTGCCAAGACCAACCTTGGACTTTTTCCCTTGCCAAGACTACGCTTGGACTTTTCCTTTGCCAAGTCTTCAACCTGGACTTTCCTGCAAACTTGCATTAACATATTAGATCACAGATATTGCCTAACTTCAAACATGGTTTAACCAAACATTGAAACTCAATGCACTTGGGGCAAGATTGCACCAACAATCTCCCCCTTTTTGATGTTTGGCAAAACCCTGTTTAAGTTAGGTCTTTAAAACATATAAAGCATAACATGTGATTACCATATTATAAATAAAGCATGAATCATATGAATCAGAGCATGATAAGCATAAATAGCATGAATGTAAGCATGATAAAACATGATAAACATTTATCTCCCTCTTTTCTCCTAACTTATCCTTTCACAAGTTCTCCCCCTTTTTGTCAAAGATCAAAAAGTGATTCCATAGGCTAAGTAGGGTTAAATTCTCTCTAAAAATGATTTTTCCCTTTTTGTATTGCACTAACAATGGTTTCGGAAGGGAATGAAATCTTAAGTTCATCAAAATATGCTAAAAACAGTAGTATCAGTCGACTCATAATCCATCAGTCAACTCATCAGTCGACTGCACTCTGAACCAGTCGACTGATACACTGATTTTCAGCTATCAGAGACGAGATTAAAAAATGCATAAGTAATTGTACGAGTTTTAAAAATGTGTGAGAATTCACACGTACATTACTTATGACTAACACTATTTGAGAAAAATAATTTGAAAAATTTTGGATCTCAAATATGGTAGTTTGATATAAAGTCCATAAATGGTTGGAAAATATCAAAATAAGTCCAACTTTGTATCACTATTTCTAATTGATTAGAATTTTCTGATTGGAGCAATATATTTAATTTCCTGAGGGATTTTAAAATATGTTTGAGTGTATTTGTTTAGGATTTAATCAAAAAGGCTCCCCTTAAACACAATGTGTTCTTTTCAAATAATTTAATCTTAGATGCTCCCCCTTTTTCATAACTCCTTAGGTTTTAAAACAATTACGCTCCCCCTTAACACAACCTTCTTTACACTTAAAAACACTTAAGCTTCCCCTTAAGGTTTTGAAATCACAACTCCTTCTTGATATTTCAAAATCTAGTTCCCCCTTAAGGTTTGAAATTATGAATTCCTACTAAATAGCTGAAAAACTCAATCTCCCCCTTTAGGTTTGAAATATTGCATTATT
>NC_133868.1:3047096-3166661 GCF_044706935.1 Curcuma longa | reverse complement strand
TCCATCACCCCCTTTCTTAGGATGAAGGAATTGGTGAAGGGTCCGAGGATCAAAAGGAATCTTATAAAAGCAAAATATCATAGAAGTACCGCAGAGCAAGCGATAGGAGTTAGGAGCTAACTGAGATAGAGAAAGGCCGAAATAAGAAGCTAAATCCTGAAAGAGACGGGGAATAGGAAATCGCAAGCCGGCCTCTAGCTGTCCCTGGAAGAAGGTGACAAAGCCAGGAGGAGACGAGTGCGGACGCTGGTCGGGAGAGGGCATGAGTAGCTCGTAATCACGCGGGATACCGTAACGATCCCGAAGAAACTGTTCATCGTCCCCTGGAGATAGAGAAGAAGCAGTGGTCTCGTACCAAAAGGTCGGCGTACCCATTGAAGCGCTAGAACGATCGGATAAAAGGAGCGAACGAGGAAGGGCGGAAGAGAAAAGGAGAAGAGAACAGAACCCTAGGGTTCGACAACAAACCAGGCAGCAGGAACGCCGGAACCGGACGAAGCTAAAACATGGAGAAATCAAAGAAGAGACTTACGGGGAGAAGCAGACATAATGGAAGACGAGAAGAGCGCTAGAACGAAGGAAGCGGGGGCAAGACGGGCGAGAAGCCGGAGCAAGCGAAAACGCGGGAGCTAGGGTTTGGAGCGTTAAGAAAGAAAGACGGTGAGGCACCGAGGGTTTAAGACGAACGGTCGAGCCATCGGGGCCGTTGATAAATAAACCCAGTCGAGAGGCGAATCGTGAGGCGGTCAATTAAACCCACCAAACATCAACCAAAAAGTGAGCAAGTAGGCGACAAAATAGACACCAGAATACAAAATGCTAAAACTCAAGTTCAGTCAGTCGAACTACGTCTCCTTCGACTAAACTAGGTGGGGAGGCTTGTGATCCGGCTGGAACGACGTAGAGAAATACATAGGGAAGGTGGGCCCCCCGAGGAGATACGTGGCGAAGACGTGGCAGTTGATAGGAGGGGCCCGAGCGCTGGACAAGCCCGTCTGTGCTCACCAGAAGCACCCGAGTCACACAAAAACCCCTCGCATCTGAACGGTTACTAACTGCCTACCTCCCCAGAAGATCGATACATCATCCATTCACCAAGCTAAGCCGATCAAAGCTCAGAATCGCATTCCACGTAAGACCAGGGACTACTCACAACGAGTCTGCAAGTCACCCCCCCCCCCCCCCGCACAGACTAATGGTCAGTAAAAGCAACCCTCCTGAGCGGCAAAACTCCAACAGGACCCTGTTTCACTAGGCCCACAGCTACCTGAACAAAGGACGTATCCTCCGACCTCATTACTAGATAGGATCACCCCTCAATTCCCATTTTTCAAGCTCAACAATACGTCGGAACTCCCGGGCCTACCTAACATTTAGGTCGGACCAAGGACAAATGCCCCGACACAGCTTCGGTGGCCTCAAGGCCACATGCCGATCTCATGACCCGATCGCAGCATCATAGGCCGATCTCATGACCTGATCGTCGCCTCAAATGCCGATCTCATGACCTGATCGCCGTGTCACATGCCGATCTCATGACCCGATCGCAGCATCATAGGCCGATCTCATGACCTGATCGCCGCGTCACATGCCGATCTCATGACCCGATCGCAGCATCATAGGCCGATCTCGTGACCTGATCACAGCATCACATGCCGACCTCATAACTGGGTTACAACCTCATATGCCTACCTCACAGCAAGGACTCCGTACTGATCCCCTTAATCCTGAAGCATCTAAGGAGATCGAAATGGACTAAGAATATCTCATCAACACGGTTGAGAATATCGTGTCTCCGTGCATCTCAACCGTACACAACGGTCACTCCTGACGCAGAGATGATACTAACGGATCAATGCCACAATTACTTCACAGAACTTATCCAAAGGAAGCGGCTTGTACACCAAGTCCAACTCCATCGCAACCACACAAAGGAGATAAGATAGGCAAAAGAACCGTTCGATTGGAGGAACCCGTCACATACTAAACACGGAAAGACCGTTTCATTCTCCAATCGCGGGCATCGGGATCCGAAGGTATCGCTCGCCCCTACCCTATATAAACTCATCAGGTACGACATCAAAAAGATTCCACTTTCTTTCATTTAACCCACCTACGTGTTCCTTCTCTCCTGACTTGAGCGTCGGAGTGGCCACGCCGGGATCCCCCGGCGCCCCACTGACCCGTGCGCTCAGTGCTCCTCTTTGCAGGTTCTTGCTCCTCGTTGGGGAAAATAAGGTGACGCGGCACCCCCTATCCGGTGATTCAGCTGTCGTCGGTAAGGAACCGAAACAAGACTAACTCGATCAGATTGCAGGTTAAGGTGGGACAGGACTGGCTTAGGTCAGTCTGCAATCGAGAAGAAAAAAATTTTCTTTTCAAAATTGATTTATATATATATATATATAAAGTGGAATTTATAAATTTTTATATTAATTATTTTGACTAATATGTTTAAGTGGGAAATCTAAAATTAGAAATTTTATTAAAGATTTTTTAAGAAATATTTACGTATAATTTTTCTATATTTTTTGATTGGCTTATCCACTTAACTCACAACTCATTTTGAATTGGGTTAAGTTGAAGATTCCTCAACCGTTTACACGATGAATTTTTTGAGGAGCTGACTCACCTTGTCATGGGTTAATCCTTTTGATAGCTCTAGGCACGAGCGACACCAAAATCATAGAGGGTAGTGAGGACAATTAAGCTTTCTAATAGAATTAGAAACAACTAATAATATTATTGAGATATCAACCTATATATATATATATGAAGTTTAACGTGGGCTTTTAATTTCAACTAATTAATTAATAGATAAATATTAATTAGCAGTCAATTCTAATTATCCTCAGCTAATTAATAATTTAATTTTAAAATTTTTAAAATTTTAAAGCATTTTAAATTAAATTCCCATCTATATTAATTAATTAGTATTTTGAAATGTATTTCTCTAATATATAAAATTTGTTATAAGATTTGTGCCTATCTGTATATAAAGATTTGTTCATACCCTTTATTCTTACCATGCAAGTTTTATCTTCTATCATAAAAATACTTTTAGTCTAAATTAAAAATGGGTAAAATTTAAAGACTGTCTATTGGTTACTATTTCATCTAAAACACAGTATAAATCAGACAGATTTAATAGTGGGATGTTTAGACCAGCTATCAACCTGTTAATGACCCACCATTATGTATAGACTTGGGTAAACTGTCAATTTTTTGACATAATTGAGTTGATTATGACGAGATAAATTTACTGAAGTGGACAAGGATCGAATTCTAATTATTCTCAGTAAATTAATTACTTAATTTTAAAATTTTTAAAAATCTAAAGCATTTTAAATTGAATTTCCATCTATATTAATTAATTAGTATTTTGAAATGTATTTTTTCAATATATAAAATTTGTGATTAGATTTTTTTTTAAAAATCTAATGTAGTTTAGATAATTATAAATTAAAATTTATGTATCTCTGTTCATACCCTTATTCTTACAATGTAAGTTTTATCTTTTATCATAAAATTAGTGAAAATTAAAAATGGATAAAATTTAAAGATAGTCTATTAGTTACTATTCCATCTAAAACATAGTATAAATAAGACGGTTTTAATGGTGGGATGTTTAGCTCAATTATCAGTCCGTTAATGACCCATCATTATATATAGATTTAGATAAATTATTGATTTTTTGATATAATTGAGTTGATTATGATAGGACAGATTTATTGAAATGGATAAGAATCGAATTTCGATGAAGTAATGACAATGCCTAGAAATGACCCACATATTACAAATGAGGGTGAGGTTGCATACACTCTATAAATTAGGATTACAATATTTTCACCCACTCACTTTAGGCTGAAATAAAAAATGGCTCTTCTATTTAATTTCATTCGAGAGGTTAACCCTTCGAAAATCCAATGGGCGTTGAAACTCTGATTAGTTCGTTGTTACGATCTACCTACATATGGAAACAACGGAGATTTTAGCTTGGAGTGTGTATTTCATGATAAAGAGGTTGTATATATTTTTTTTTACGTATATATCTGATTACTGTTAGAAAATATAAATATTTACTCTTTCTATATATTTGTAGGGTGAACGCATACATGGAACAATAAAACATTCGATCATGGAGAGAGTGAAACTCATTCTCAAAGGTCATGTATTTGCCATAAAAAATATCATTGTTGTAGAAAATCGAATGAAGTATAAGACAACAACAAATAAATACAAGATTAGTTTTATTGTAAAAACTCATGTATACGAAATTTTTGATGATATGTTTCCCTCGATGATTTATGAATTCAAGTCTTTTAGTGAATTGAAGAAGACAGATTCTGTTGATGAGAATATACTTTTTGGTAGGCTAATTTATTTTTTTGTTCCATGATTAATTGATCGAACATTTTATCTTATAGTTTAAAATTTTTTTTCTCAATATATCATTGGCAAAATGGTTGCACGAGACTTTTCTCAAAGTAAAGAATTTGGTGGTCGTCTTACCAAGTTTTTGATTTTGTCTTAGAACATTCGGAGTAAGTATTATTTTATTCTTCTTTTAATTTGTGGGGAGACTTTGTCAATGACATCATAATATCTTAGATCCAATTTATGAGGAGACTTTGTCAATAACATCATAACATCTTATATCCAATATTTTAATATTTTTTAATAATAAATTATTTTACTATTTTTAGGAATAACATCATAACATCTTATAAGCTATTTTATAATTCATTATTTTACTATTTTAATAATCTTGACATCTTATAATTTTTTTTTGTAATTGTACAATCTATGCCAATTTAACTTATTTGTATTTTAATTATTTATTCAAACACTCATACTTATTAACTTTAATTGTTAATTATATAAAACGGGTGAAATACTAGTAGTATAAATAAGACGGTTTTAATGGTGGGATGTTTAGCTCAATTATCAGTCCGTTAATGACCCATCATTATATATAGATTTAGATAAATTATTGATTTTTTGATATAATTGAGTTGATTATGATAGGACAGATTTATTGAAATGGATAAGAATGTGAAGTAATGACAATGCCTAGAAATGACCCATTACAATTTCTCAATTACATATTCTATTTTTTATTCAAAATAAAAAAATTCCGGCCCAACTATCGGCCCACCATTCAGGATTGACTTGGGCTCGCGATTTCGCAAACCGTCGATTTCCTTCGTCCTCTTCCCGATTCGCGCAACTTTCCGCTCCCCGGAAACCGCCCCTCTCTCCGCGTCTCCCTTTGCCGCCCTGCTTCTGCTCGCCTGAATCGATCATCGATCTGGTCAACCGCCTCTCCCTCAGGTTAGTCCTCTGCCTTGCTATTGCGATCTCGTGCCGGAGTCGGTGTGATGTCCGCTTGCCTCTCCGCGTGCCATCCCTCTCCTCATGCGATCCCATTCCTCCGATCTCGTAGGCCATTCGGAGCCGCCCCCTTAGCTTTCTCCCGTAGGTCACTCTTTTACTCTTTTCGCTCGCGATCTATGTTCTTCCGACCTTGCAGACCGATCCCCCTCTTGCTCTGTCTTGAATTTTGAAATTCAAATGGATTTTGAGAATTTCTTCGAACTTCTAAGATTTCCAGGCTACGCAACTTGAGTTGAATTCGATCGGTTGGATTCTTGCAGATCAGAGGGAATTCTTTGGGTTTCGGCAACGAAGAGGAGCTGAGGGATTTGATCTGGATTTCTAGGGCAAAGGCTTCTGATTTTGAGGTAAGTAGGCTTGATTATTGGTTAGTTCTTGATTGGAATCGATTAGAATTTATTGCTGTTGTATTTCGGTTAAAGGATTAGAATCTTAGTTACTGTGCCATTGAGTTTTTGTTTTGGGTGTTTAACTTGATTAGGGTTTACTGTGGGATTTCGATTCTATGGGATTCTTGGGTTGATCTATTGTTGGGACTGACATTGATGATGGAATGAATGTTAATATGAGTGTGTTCAATTAGGGTTTTTCTGTTCTTACCTAGTGAAATGATCTGTTGGATTGAGTTGTTAAGTGAAAGTTAATTAAAGGTGATATGGGTTGGTTGTGGTTAAGTAGAGCATAAGACCTAATTAGTTGATTAACCTATTGAGGAGTGCATTAAATTTTGTTCTGTAGGACCGAATGGCGGAGGATTTCTTGTTTATCACAGGATCGACTCTTGACTGTAGGGTTTTACTATGTTGCAAGATTTAAATATACACTTGTAATTAGCAAGTGTGTGTTGTTTGTTTAAATGGCAGGGCGTTGATCTGTTGATCCTGCTATATACGGAGTTCGTATTTGAGAGGTTTATTGACTTGCGTTACATCAGGTGGGTAACTGTACTTGGTCAATATAGGTGTTTCTTTCAGTGCATGATTTCTTGTCTATTGCTTCTATTTTCCTGTTGATACTTCCATTACCTGTGCTAGCTATCTAGTTGATTTGCGTTACATCAGGTGGGTAATTGTAAGCACGTTCGATATTTTTTCTATTTCCTTTCCTCAACAGATCGTCAGAGAATATTATTGCATGAGTTTTTTTTTTCATCCTCCATGGTGTCTTGATTACATTGATCTCATGTTCTAATCATAGATGCCTATAGGGTAAGGAAAAGTAGCAAGTCAAACCTTCAATTTTCCTTTTTTTTTCAAAAACAATATTAGAACATTATTGTCAAGGAAAGTTACTTTGTTTGCTTTAAGCCCATTATGTATCTTCAAGCCATGAGATTGAAAGAACTACTAAATTCGCAAGATGGCAAGCCTTCATTGTCAAAGCAGAAGGTTAGTCAAGAAACACATAAATTGACCATAGCAATAACAAAGGACCACTAAATCTACAATTCGTCGACCCAGTTTCATCCCACATATTCTTTTTCTCTTTTTAAATTGTCCCACGTATGGTCAAATGTGAAAAAAAAATCTGGAAGCTATAAAATTCTTTCTTTGTCCACTAAACCAACAAAAGGGAGAAGGATATAGCTATAACTTAAGCTCTCAACCAAAAATTTACCACGTTTAAAAGATACAAGCACATACGGAAGCTTGCTAGCATAAATCCAGTAGAAAAATGTGGGGGAAAAGGACAAGAAAAGAAGAACCTGGAAAGTGGCTGAAGGAGGTTAGGGTCGAAGAGGTCGTTCCATCCGCAGTCCATCAAGAAGTTGAAACCATCGATCGAGAGCAAGTAGCAGAGAGGGTTCTCACTGTAGACGCCGCAAAGCGGCGTCATCTGCACGGAAGTCCCCATGGATGTCTATGGATGGGAGAACGAACACCCAGAGAAGGTGGAGCCGATTGCCGAACCAAGGAGATGTGGTTCAGCTCAGCAGCAGCCACTCGCGAAGCTTTCCTGAATTTCTCCAGAGAACTTGTTTAGGGCTCGCTGGCACTGGCATCTCCTCTCCTACGTTTAATTTTAAATAAATTATATAGACCTGTGGATCAGATCAGATGTTGGGTTTAGTACTAATTTTAAGTTTCACCATCCAGTCAGATCTTTCTTTCAATAATTTGGACGGTTGTGATATAATACATCTTGAAATTGACTCCAGTGTTAGGTCCACTATTTGTTGCCGATCACGGTTTTTATTACGATAAATATATATTTCTGGAATTGTTTTGCCTCTTCAGCTCTGCAGAAGTTTGTTCGAGATCTCGGTGAAGCCAATTCGCCGTGGAGCTCAGACCCTGGTATTGATCGGTGCCATCTTTTCCCTTTTTCGAATAGTATTATAAGGAATGGTCCCTGGTTTTAGCTCTTTACTCTGCATGATTTTAACCCTGATTTTTTGTTGAAGATTGTCCATCATCTTGTTATTTTTTGGAATTCGAAGTTTTAATCGAATGCACTCTTTTGTCTGATAGAATTGCATTTTTTTTCTTATATTATGTATTGATTTTTATGAGCAGAGAAGCGTTCCTTTCTGTGGGTTCCTAATCCGGAGAACCCTAGGCAACAAGGGAAAGATGTCTGGACAAAGTCAGCGCTTGAATGTGGTGCCTACTGTGACGATGTTGGGGGTGATGAAGGCCCGGCTCGTCGGTGCCACCCGTGGCCACGCCCTGCTCAAGAAGAAGAGCGACGCACTCACTGTTCAGTTCAGGCAGATCCTTAAGAAGATCATTTCCACCAAGGAGTCCATGGGTGATGTTATGCGTAACTCTTCTTTTGCCCTCACCGAGGCCAAGTACGTTGCCGGAGACAACATTAAGCATGTGGTGCTTGAGTCTGTCAAATCCGCCTCCCTCCGGGTCCGATCGAGGCAGGATAATGTTGCAGGCGTCAAGCTGCCTCGGTTTGAGCACTTCACTGACCATTCTGCTGGGGATGCTAAGTCTGATCTGACTGGGCTTGCGCGTGGGGGTCAACAGGTACAGGCTTGTCGGACTGCGTATGTCAAGGCAATTGAGGTCCTTGTTGAGCTTGCTTCTCTCCAGACCTCATTTCTTACCCTTGATGAGGCCATTAAGACTACCAATAGGAGGGTGAATGCCCTTGAGAATGTCGTGAAGCCAAGACTGGAAAATACCATTACCTATATCAAGGGGGAGTTGGATGAACTTGAGCGAGAGGATTTCTTCCGTTTGAAGAAGATCCAGGGATACAAGAAACGCGAGATCGAGAGGCAGGAACAAGCTGCAAAGAAATATGGAGATAATATCCCACTGAAGACTGGAATTTCAATGAATTCAGCCCGCAATTTGATCTTTGTTGGTGCTGTGAAGGATGACGATATAATATTTTGATCTTGTCAAAATCCTAAGCATAATTTGGTATGTTTCGTGATTGCTATTTATTACTGTTTTCTTATGCACAAGAAGTTTCATTTGATTGCTATTGATTTAAGGATTGATTTCTTTACAACTATTTGCAAAATTTGCACTTACCTTTGGTACTGCACTTAGCAATTTGTAATTTTCCTCTCTAGGTTTGCAGTTACAATTTCTATCTGCTTCCTTTGAGTTTCTTTTGATATTTACTGAAAACCATTAAATGAAAATGCATCTAGTAAGAAATTTGGATATTTTGATACCCGAACCTCTACAATATAGAGACTGAAGATTAGATAAGATGCCAAGTGCTTAGAAGGCCCTAAGGCTCAAACAAGTTCATAATTTCACAGTTAGCCATAGGCAATTGGTCATATTTTATTCTATGATAATTTGCTTATATCCTAAATAGTTTTCTAACTATATAATTCATGTAGCTTCTGCAAGACAATTAAGGTCTTTAGAGCTACTAGAGGTATAATTTACATTAGTGAATGAGTTCATATATTGCTGTTTCAGTGCCATCTTGTTTTGAACTTTCTATTGTTGACTTGATTCAACTTCTTTATGATTTGGAAGAATCTCTCTGTGAAAAATGGCTTCTATGGTCCTTGACCCAACAAAGAGTAGAAGGTACTTTACATTGTGTTATGGAAGCCATTGTTGTAGTTGCAACAAAAGTATTGGTTAGGAAATTGAAAGCGGATAGAATGAATGAGAAGGCTTCTGTCAGCAACTATTGGTATTCACAATTATTTTTATCTATTTAATAAGTCAGGCTTGAAAGACAATTCAATTTATTGATAACCTAAGATATATGATGTCTAGGCTGCATTATCCCTAAGGCGGGTATTACATAAAAGATTCTCAAAATGAAAATGAAGTTGATATGAAATGATTAATGTTAACATCATAGTGTGTTGCTTTGCACCAAAGCCTTAAAGTTAAATTTCATTCTTATGGTCACATGTTAAAATCTTGAGTCATGTTGATCGACACAGTTGAAAATTTTCATTCCATTCTCACAATGAGACGCAGAGTTGATATCAGTATGAACAGAGGAGTTATTCCACTCTCCTTTCTCCTTGTGACTTTGTTGAGAAGGTATGAAATTTAGAGTTAATTTGCACAATAAAATTCATGAGGTCAAATTGAAAATTAATTAAGAGATAATTAAAATTTTGTTTTAATTTATTTCATTTCAAATTAAATTTAAAAAAATGTAGAAATTAATTTAGAAGGAAAATAGTTTGGAAATAATTTACAAGAGATGTAAATTTTGTAATGATTTAAAATTTTCAAAATCTTTAAAATTAAATAATTAATCATACGAGAGTAATTAGGATTAAAGGATTAATTTTGCATCTAACCAATTCTTTAGGTGGCCTAAAGTATTAGGATCACAAAAGAAGGATTAAGACCCATGTGGTGTTGTGTTCGGCGTATTTATCTCATTTAAGTATGTGATTAAGATGATCCTGCAATACAAGTGTTGCCGCCTTTTCCTTTTGAGTCTAGTGTTATCTTCTACATCTAATCAATTCTTCAAGAAGATGAATATCTCTAGTGTTATTTATTAAGTGGAATTATTTTCTTATCCAACACACTATACACTATGCTAAAACAAGAGTTCAATGCTATTATAGACAAGAAACAGTAACTACATTATGTATCATAGCAGTAAGAATATGGTGGTGCGGTTTATGTTACCACTGATCTAAAATATTTATATTTTTATATATTATACACTTGATACTTTATTCGCACCAAAAGCCAAATGAAAACATAACTCATTTACATCATTGTTTAAATCAATCACTAGGTCTCCGCCTCTATTATGTTGAGTTTTGTTATGTTGAATCGTGAGACGTAGGTCTTACAACTACTTGTGTGTCATCATACTTGTCAAATTATGAAATGTGCAGTTCTTTTAATAAGTATTCTCTATTTAATTTTTTTATGAACATTGAAAAATACATATTCTCATAATATTCAAATTTTATAGCACAGAATCTAAAATATTTCACTTTAGGATTTAAAACTACAGATATGCAAAATATATTAAAAATATTATACTTCCAATATTTTTTAAATTTTGTTTACATTACTGTCATAAACTTAACCATTATCAATTCTATATTAGAAAGACTAATATTGTTTAGACCACGTAGTAAGAAATGAGATGTAGCAGAGTAAACAACAAAAAACTCTTAACAGATTACAAACTTTTTCACTATTAATTTGAGTTGTTTTTGTTCATAAAGAGACCTTTATATTCTAAGTATGATTTCAGTAGTACATTGGTTGTATTTCATTCTTTAGTGCATTGCAAGGAAACTAATTTAAAAAGGTATACTAGACTTTGCAAAGAAAGTGGATGATGTTGATGGGAGTTGGGCATGATCGGCAATGATAGTATGAAATACCATGAATTAATAATAGAATAAAAAAATTTAAAAAATAAAAGAAAATTTAAAAGAGATTGTAAGAGATTGGAAATGTAAAATTTGAGAATTGTGCATCGATTGAGAACTTGATTTTAGAATAGATGTGTGTTTGATAAGGGATAGGATGGGAGGCTATTTATACAGAAATTTTAGGAATGGTTTATAATTTATTTTGTATTTTAAGGATATTTTGATAATTATACGTCTAGATTACTAGAATGTCCTTAAGATTTTAACTTTTTAATCCTGTAGGAATATTTTGGTTATGTAAGGCCATTTGATTGTGGTTTTATAGGACAAATGGATTTTGGATAAGCATTGGGTTCTTAGCATTTAGTGCTTCTACCTGATAAATGTATCATGTTGAACCTTGTCATGCTGAATTTGGCTTGCATGTTGTGCACGCGGCCATGGGTCAAGCTCGATATAGCCCAGAGTTTGTCGTGTTTAGAATGCCCTTGCCTCACACAAGCTCCATGTCAATTTGAGTCATTGGCGGTCGAACCTGTTTGGCATGCATGGCTTGTCCCAAGCTCAGATTTCTGCCCCCTTAAATGGTAAAAAAATTGTACAAGGCCAACTAGTAGTTATGTAGCAATATATCAATATGCAAAAATATTAATGTAGTAGAAATGAGAATATTAAGATGGATTTAGTACTAGAAAGGATAACTTATACAATATTCATATCCAAGAGCTAGTAAGTATAAAATAAAGAAAATTTGATTGAGATTATATTAACATATTTAAAGGTGACCATTTATTTGGAAGAGCTTAATTGATTAGACTGGAAAGTGTAAAGGCAAAAGGACATCAAACAAACATAAGTTAAAGACAATTTAATTGATGAAAATATTACTAGTGGTAAGAACTTAAAATAAAGCTTAAGAGATTTCCTTATTTATTCAATATTAAATGTCAGGATAAACATGGCATAGCGATATCGATGATGGTAGTGATTGTTTGTACCGAAGTGGGCAGATGAAAATTTGGATTTAGAGTTTCTTTAAATTGATTTGTTTGTATTCAGGAATATATTTGTTGAGTAGCCTACTAGGAGTAATTATGATAATGCAAGTCTTTTGTTAGCATATTATTTAGAGAATAAAAGATGCTTACGTGCTAAGTGTATCAACAATAGCTATTATTTAATTATTCAGACAATTTGAAGAAAAATACATAAAAATGGTAAGAGTTGCATTTTTTTATTGACATAGGATAAGACTTAACTCCCTACCCAATAGTTGTAATGGATTTTAGAGACGAAAAAATAAGTATTTCATAATCATATTGATGTCTTGGAGCCCTATGTTACTTTGACTCTCATACAAATATTGAAAGGGGAGATGACAAATAGAGAAGAAATATGGAGAAGACTAAAAGACTATACCTTCTGAGCCTTCATCATGCATTTAAGCAGTTGTTTTTGGAGAACTGCTGTAAAGATTACAATAGATGAGAAATAAAGGAGGAGGAGGGGGGGGGGGAATTTTGACAAAAGAGTGTTGTCAGTATTGAAAAAGAGTTGGGTCATTTGTGAGGTTGCCATCTCCTGTTACTTGAGGAGAAAAGGGAAAATGAGTGAGGAGAGATCGTGTATCTAAGAGAGAGGTCAGGGTTTTTGTGTACCTTAAATTGATTTTCTGGTTTCCTTGAACTGCTTAATCACTTGCCAGACCAATATATTCTGCGTTATTGGCTTGACTAACCAACTATTTGAAAGGGATGCTCACAGGGAACCATCTGCCGCTTCTTCAAACTGCCTAGGCAACCATATAAATTGCTACTAAGGTGGCTTCTTAAAACGATGTCGACCATATTATGCTAATTGTTAGAGTCAAATAATCAACCCAAAATTTGAATTGTGGAGAAAAAATTTAAAAATTAGATATCTGTTTTGTGGAAAACTGAATATATGAATTATTAAGAAAAAAGTAAAATGGGATCCTTACAAGTAAGATTTATATATATCAATTTATTATTGAATAAGAAGGGGATATTGATGAGGATGTCATTACTAGGCTGTGATAGACAAAAAGGGACAAACTGAATCTTCCTTTTCATTGCAGGCAGTGTCAAAAGTTATAGATGTTAGAATATGAAATAATAATAATAATGAAGAAAAAAAGAGAGAATGTTTGAATGAATGTATGAAGGAAATGTGAATATATATATGTATATATAGTCCAAAAAAGCAATAGGAGTTGCTTCAGTAGATGTTAGAATAGGCAAATCCATAGCCGAATTGCATGTATCTTAGCTGAGGCACAACCAAAGCATGAACATGCAGGCAACAAGGATGAAAACATAACTATCAAAAGCGATCCCAAAATTAAATGTACAACCCTCTGGCCTCCACTGTTTGGTTCTAGTTTCCTCTCCGTGTTAATTAGATGCTCATTCTCTTGGTTTGAGTTATTGAAACTGAGTGTAGAATAGCCTGACTTTGTAGCTTGTTATTGAATTCTATGATGATCTGATGCTGTTTCTCTTTTCATGTTTCCAGATATTGGACGTGATCTTGTGAGTGATTCTTCACCGGCATAGATAGGGTATCTATGGAAATATTTCCGTTTCACTGTGGTGCGTAGCCCCGGTAATAAAAGGACCATTTGCATTCAAGAGTTTTTGGATCAATAAGTTTGACATTTGGGTTTGCTTCCAACGCTACTTTGTGGCCTTTGAACTGAGACCACCATCAATAATCTGCACATTAGTTTGTTTATATTGATTAATTAATTCGAGTTGGGAAGATGAGCATGGATAATGAATAATAATATGTATGTACTTGTGCTGAAGACATAACAAGGCAAAATCCATGATGTCATTACTATTAATATTTAGAGTTCCAAACTGGACTTTTTGGAAATTATGCACATTTTTTATTATCTTGATTAGAAAATAAAAGGTGCAGAAAAAAAATATTTTAGAAGATGCAGAGAAAATGTTTAAAAGTTTCTTATATTGATTGATTAGCTAACAAAAAGGAAGGAAATGTCTCATGCATAAACTCCAGTTTCGGTGCCGTCAGTTCCATTCATTCTGTGAGGAGCATTGAAAATTTCATGTTCAGACAATTTTGTTGCAATATGCGAGTCAAAAGTTTTTTTCCTTGATAATTCAAGTATTCAGTTTGTAGGATTCAATACAAAAGGCGATTAATTTGATTTTATGGAAATTTTTATTAATTATTAGAAAATTTAAAGTTTCTAGAATTGTCAAAAAAAAAAGCATTTTAAAGGCATAATGATATTCCACGAATATATGATATCTCTGAGACCACCAAAAACGTTTAAAATTGTGCTAATTAATTCTATTAAGGAAGCTAAATTATTGATTATTGGCTTAATTAAATTATGAGATAAATATTTTTTTCGTGATGTGATAGTAATGATAAATTATATAAATTGAAGTTTGATATGATTTTTTATTTTGAGTTTTACATAATTATTAAATATTTTTTGCTAGTCATAAATTCATATTAAATAAGTATCATTAAATTCCAATAGTTCTCTACATGTATGAAATATGTGCTATTACAACCTTTACAATTTCTTAGATTTGTCAAAATCTTCTTTTTTCCAAATTAAATCATATATAGATTGTTAAACATTTTTAGTCAAAATATTTGGTGATCCGATGAAGCTCCAAATTAAAAGAAAAAAAGTATATCAATAATTATTATTTAACTTAAATAATTAAATATTAAATTATATTGTGGCCCAACCTAATCTATGTCACACGATGTTTGTTGGGTTGTGGGCATGACCTAGAAATGGATAGTTTATAACCAAGGGCAGAGCCACCCTTTTTCTACCCAGGCTGTAGCCCGAGGGTCCGACGACGACGAGAAGAAAAAAAAAGCTTAGATTTAGGGAAGAAAGTGATCCGGTAGGAATGAAGTAGGAGGACACATAGGAAAGATGGGCCCCCCAAGAAGACACGTGGCGAGGACGTAGCGTCTGATAAGAGAGGCCAGAGCCCTGAAGAAGGAGAAGAAGGCAGGTCATGCACCTTCCCAACGTTATAACCAGTCTCAGGTTTTCACCCGAAACACTGGGCCCCCTCTCCTCACTAATATAACCCCCTCGCACCTGAACAGCTACTAACGGCCTACTTCGCCGGAAGATCAGCACACCCCTTAATAGCTCAGACGGGCCCATCCCGGCTTATAGTCACACTCCAAGCAGAAACCTGAACCTCTTACAACCAATCTACAAGTCCCTCACCAGGAAGATTAATACACAACTTCCGCAGCTCCCCCGAGCTACGACGCCCCAACAAGACTTTTTGCCACTGGGCCCACGCCTGCCCACACAAAAGGCACGTACCTCGACCTCTCTAACATGTCAGGTCGCTCTTCTATGCTTACTTTTCAAGCTCAATAACACGCAAAACTATCGGGCCTACCTGATAGTTAGGTCAGAGCAAGGGTTCATACCCCAGCCAAAACCCCTCATGACCTGATCGCCGCATCACATGCCGATCTCATGACCTGATCGCCACATCACATGCCGATCTCATGACCTGATCGTCGCATCACATGCCGATCTCATGACCTGATCGTCGCATCACATACCGATCTCATGACCTGATCGCCACATCACAGGCCGACCTCATGACCTAATCTCATATGCCAACCTCATGATCTGAGCATCACATCATAGGCCTGCACCAAAGCGAGGACTCCAGAACTATTTCCTTAGTCACGAAGCACCTAAAGAAATCAGAATGGACTAAGCATATCTCATCTACACGGTTGAAGGACACTCTGCATCCGCACATCTCAACCGTGCATATCGGCCACGCTCGACGCGGAGATGATACTAACAAACTGATGCCACGATTTCTTCATTAAACTTATCCACAGGAAGCGGCTTGTACACCAAGTCCCGTTACTTGGTCCAGCGTAATCGCAGCCCTTCAAAGGAGATCAAATACGAAGAGGAGTCGTCCGATCCGCAGAATCTGTCACGCGCTAGACCCGGATATTCCGCTCTCTCCTCCAATCACCGGCCTCCAGATCCGAAGGTATCGCTCCCCCTACTCTATATAAACCCCTCAGGTATGATATGAAAGGGATTCCGAATTCATCTAACGTATATACACTCGTATTCTTTCCTGACTTGAGCGTCGGAGTGGCCCCGCCGGATTCCTCCGGCGCCCCGCTAATCCGTACGTTCAGTGCCCCCTTTTTCAGGTTTCTGTTCCTTGCGGAAGAATCGGGTGATACGGCATCTCCCCTGTCCGGTGACGCAGCTATCGTCGGTAAGGAGCCGGAACATTTTGGCGCCGTCTGTGGGAACTACTGAGTTGAGGCGACACAATGGTTAACACCAGACGCACCACGAGCACCCGTGACCCCATGGAGGACAGGAACCCTGAAGGAGTAGTGACCATGACAAAAGAACAGTTCGACCAGATCGTGCAGCAAGTGATCGATGCTGCTATACGCAGCGCAGCAGCCCTGCCTCCACAGGGGCTGGCAGGTTAGGCTGCACACGGAAAACGAAGACCTTCGCCCATCGAAGAGGTCGAATCGCTAGATGGATCCATCAATCGGGATCCGCTGTGCGAACAGGAAGATTCAAGCGAACCCCATGCGAAAGAAGTGTGCAGGGATACTCGTAAAAGGGAGGCTCCGGTAGACAAGGTCGCCAGTCTCCCCGAGATCCCCTTTGCACGAGTGATCCTCGAGCAAGAATTACCTCGACATTTCCGACCTCCCCAGGTCGGAGAATATGATGGATCTATCGACCCAGAGGACCATCTAAATCGATTTGAGAATGCATGCTTGTTACACCAATACGCAGATGACATCAAATGTAGGTTATTCCTCAATACCCTCACGGGGTTAGCTCAAAGATGGTTCAATAAGCTGCCAGGATCCAGCATAAAGTCTTTCAAAGATTTTAGAGAAGCCTTCCTGCACCAATTTGCTAGCATCCGGAAGCATCAAAAAACTCCCTTAAACCTTTTACCATGAAACAAAAGCCCAAAGAGACTCTACGAGAGTATCTCCACCGTTTTAACCAAGAAGCATGTGAAATCCCGTCCACTCCTTCGGATGTCTTGACAAGCGCCTTCACTCAAGGGCTGCTGGAAGGAGATTTCTTTCGATCCCTCGTAAAGAAACCACCAGCTAGCTATCAGAAGTTGTCTGAAAGAGCCACCAAATACATACAATTAGAAGAAACTCAACTGGCTCGCCGAGGCAACCATCCTGCAGTCCCTGGAGAGAAAAGACCAGCACCTCCTCCACCACCAAGGGAGATACTAACCCAACCTCTGCAGAACCCCCCAGCCCGTCGAAACGAACGGGTCATGCAGGTAGCAGGAGATCTACCACAAATGGCGGGACCCGGGACCATCGGACAGCTAGCACAACCTGAACGGTATTGTGCTTATCACCGATCCCGCGGCCACAACACTCTGGAGTGCCGACACTTGACAGAAGAAGTACATCGAATTATCCGGGAACGGCAACAGCAAGGAATACTCCCAGGTGGGCGACGCCTGATACCGGGGAAATCAAAGGCGCCCAGGTGGCCCGAGGAGACCAGATCCCCGACAGGGAGGAGGTCGGCAGCAGCCCCCTGAGGGAGAAAGAGCCCAAGGGCCAGAAAATAATCAGGGAGGACCTCTACCTGGGCAGGAGCCCCCCCAAGAGGTACATCGGGATCACCTGGAGGATCAAGGCAACCTGGCCCACCGGGGAGAGATAACCATGATTGCTGGAGGCTCCACGGATGGAGACTCAAACAGAGCAAGAAAAGCTCATGGTCGCCAGTTAGAGAACTACAACATTGGCACGGGGCTCAAAACTACTACTGGCCCGGATATTTCTTTTGGGCCTCAAGACTTGAAAGGAGTAGACACACCCCATGACGATGCACTAGTCATCCGAGCTACCATTGCCAATTATGATGTGGCTCGAGTCTTCGTAGACACCGGCAGCTCGGTAAACGTCCTATACAAAGGCACCTTCGACCGCATGCAAATAGACGGAGACGAACTGCTACCCATAGCCACTTCTCTCTTTGGATTCTCAGGACATGAAGTCCGACCTCTGGGGCAAATCCGCCTGCCACTATCTCTGGGAAAGGAACCTTTATGAAGGATCCGACCCACTCTCTTCACCGTTGTGGACGCCCCGCCAGCTTACAATGTGATTCTGGGGAGACCGGTGCTAAGTTCTTTTGGTGCAGTAGTATCTACCTACCATCAAAAACTCAAATTCCCCGTAAATCACCAAGTGGGGTCTGTCGAAGGAGATCAGAACCTAGCCAGGAAGTGTTACATAGACATGGTACAAACTGACCTGCGGTCCGTGAGGTGAAAATAGAATACCGAGGTAAACTCGATACAGGATGTATCCCTACCAAGGCCCAAACCAGAGAAAATACCAACACGGATAATTCCTGAGAAACCCGACCAAGTTACCTACATAGCCGCCGACCTATCACCAGAACTGCAAGCACAATTGCTGACTTGTTTAAAGCAAAATCAAGACATATTTGCGTGGTCACCATCGGAAGTCACTGGCGTAAACTCAGTAGTAATGGAGCATAAACTTAACGTAACTCCAGGGTCCCGACCCGTTAAACAGAAAAGAAGACACTTCTCTGCCGACCAAGATAGGGTTATCAGAGAAGAGATAAATAAATTATTGAAGGCAGGTCAAATCCGAGAAATTCAATTCCCGACCTGGCTGGCTAATGTGGTACTGGTGCCGAAGCCTGGAGGAAAATAGAGGGTATGCATTGATTTCTGGGACCTCAACAAAGCCTGCCCGAAGGACTGCTATCCTCTGTCGAGGATAGATCAGCTGGTCGATTCTACTGCTGGGTATGAGCTCATCTGCAAGATGGACGCATATCAGGGGTATCATCAAATTCCTCTCGCGCAGGAGGACCAAGATAAAGTAAGCTTCGTCACTGCTGATGGAACCTTTTGTTACACCGTCATGCCGTTTGGGCTAAAGAACGCAGGCGTTACATATCAAAGGCTGTCGACAAGGTATTCAAAGAACAACTCGGTCGCAATGTGGAAGTTTATGTGGATGACATCCTCATCAAATCTCTCCGAGCCGATCAACTAACAGCAGATATCACCGAGACCTTCAGTACACTGAGACGGTATGGACTAAAATTAAACCCCAATAAATGCCTATTCGGGGTCAAAAGCGGAAGCTTTCTGGGATACGTGGTGACTGAACGAGGGATAGAAGCTAACCCAGCCAAAGTCCGAGCTGTGCAAGATATGGCTTCCCCCCGAAGCCTTAAAGATGTTCAGCGCTTGGTAGGTCGCATCACTGGCTTTATCTCGATTCATATCTCACTCCACGGGGAAAAGCTTACCTTTCTTCAAGATCCTGAGGAAGGCAACTCGATTTTCGTGGGATGAGAAGTGTGAACAAGCTTTTACCGACCTAAAGCAGTACTTGGCCGACCTTCCCGTCTTGGCCAACCCAGACCCACATGAGCCCTTATGGGTATACCTTTCAGCCTTTGAGGAAGCTTTAGGTTCTGTCTTAATCAAAGAAGAAGCTCAGGTACAACGCCCGATCTATTTCGCTAGCCACTTGTTAAAAGATGCGGAGACTCGTTACACCCCTTTAGAGAAATTGGCGCTAGCCCTCACACTGATGGCTCCGAAGCTCCGCCCGTACTTCCTAGCACACCCCATCACTGTGCTAACCAACAGCAATCTGGGGCGAGTATTACTCAATCCCGATGCTTCAGGGCGCCTCATCAAATGGACTACCGAGCTTAGTGAATACGACATACAATATCAGCCCAGAACAGCCATTAAAGCCCAAGCTCTGGCCGACTTCCTCACAGAAGTAGTAGGTGGTGAATCTACAGAAACTTGGAAAATATATGTAGACGGATCAACCACCAAAAACGACAGCGGAGTAGGAGTGGTTCTGTGCTCCCCCAGGGAGAAACCCTGCAGTTAGCAGTCAGATTACAATTCCAAGCCACAAACAATGAAGCTGAATATGAGACCCTTCTCACAGGCTTACAAGCGGCTCGGCATATAGGAGCTACTAAAGTAATAGTACACTCTGACTCCCAGCTAGTAGAGCAGCAGATCAAGGGCACGTTCGAAATACATAATGACCGATTAAAACGCTATGCCGAAGCTGTGGAGAGGTTAAAGACACAATTCCAAGAAGTCGTCCTCCAGAAGATACTCCGAGCTGACAACTATAAGGCGGACGAGCTGGCTAAATTAGCTAGCGCCCTGACCACCGGAGGGAATCCTGACCTCATAAAACAGGAGCAGGCAGTAGCTCAGATAGACCAGCTCCCACCAAGGTCCCGACCTGAAGATTGGCAGACGCCCATCATTTCTTTCCTAACGCAAGGTACCTTGCCCGAGGATCTCGGGGAAGCCCGGATCCTCAGAAGAAGAGCCACCAGATTTACTATGATCGGGGACACATTATTCAAGCGAGCCTTCTCCCGACCTCTGCTCAAATGTCTGACCCCCGAAGAGGCAAATTATGTTATACAAGAGATTCACCACGGCTGTTGTGGCAACCATGGTGGAGAACGGGCTTTAGCTCGCAAAGTCCTCCTCGCGGGCTACTTTTGGCCTACCATGCAACCAGATGTGCGACAGCTCATCCGCACCTGCAAAAGCTGCCAGAAGCACCAAGTCCTAACCCACCAGCCCGCCGAACTCCTGAAGACTTCCTCTGTATCCAGTCCCTTCGATCAGTGGGGCATGGATATAGTAGGACCTTTTCCTATGGGACCAGGACAAAAGAAATTCTTGTTGGTAGCTGTCGATTACTTCTCCAAATGGGTGGAGGCTGAACCTTTGGCGCATTACTGAAAGAACGTACTTAAATTCCTCTGGCAAAACATCATCTGCCGGTTCAGCATTCCAAGAAAGTTAGTCTCAGATAACGGAAGACAATTCCAAGGACAGAAAATCAAAGAATGGTGTGAAAATCTACAAATACAACAAGCCTTTACTTCAGTATATTATCCACAGAGCAATGGGCAAACCGAAGTTATTAACCGTGAACTTATTAAAGGACTCAAAACAAAGCTAGACCATGCGGGAGGTTCGTGGGTGGATGAACTCCCGGACATCCTGTGGGCCTACCGAACCACTCCTAAAGATAGCACAGGAAAGACGCCATTTCACCTGGTATATGGAGAAGAAGTCGTAGTGCCAGTAGAGATAGAATGTCACTCAATACGGATAGCTGCCTATGATGGTCCAGAGGAAAACAGTGCCTGCCGAGCTGCGGAGCTAGACCTCATTACAGAGGCTAGAGAGAAAACTAGTGCGCGTCTAAGCACTTATCGACGGCGCATGGAACACATGTACAACCGACGTGTTCGACTCCATTCCTTCGCCATCGGAGACCTTGTCTGGAAAAGAAGAACACCTATGGAAGGATTGAGGAAGCTCGAACCCAAATGGGAAGGACCATATCAGATTACAGGTCGACTCAATGGGGGATCATACTACTTAACCGATCTCCACCACAAGACGCTACCGGCATGCCACCCACCTGAGGCCTTACTATAACTGAAAGGGCAGTATCTATCCCCTCCTACTATGTCTATCTGATATATGCATTTGTCATTTCCATGCACTAATAATAAGCACCTGAGGTGCCTTTCAGTCCCCCTAAGTTGTCTTCGTGCTCCATGCTTAACTCCATCTTGAGATTCCGTACTCAATGGAGGTAAGGGATTCGTTCCCTCTGGCGCAGCCGGGCCACGGGCTAATTCGAGCTTCATGCTCAACTCCATCTTGAGATTCCGCACTCAATGGAGGTAGGGGATCCACTCCCTATGCTGCAGCCGGGCCACGGGCTAATTCGAGCTCCAGGCTCAACTCCATCTTGAGATTCCGCACTCAATGGAGGTAAGGGATCCGCTCCCTCTGCCGCAGCCGGGCCACGGGCTAATCCGAGCTTCATGCTCAACTCCATCCTGAGATCCCGCACTCAATGGAGGTAGGGATCCGCTCCCTAGGCATGCTCAACTCCATCTTGAGATTCCACACTCAATGGAGGTAAGGGATCCGCTCCCTCTGCCGCAGCCGGGCCACGGGCTAATCCGAGCTTCATGCTCAACTCCATCCTGAGATCCCGCACTCAATGCAGGTAGGGATCCGATCCCTAGGCATGCTCAACTCCATCTTGAGATTCCGCACTCAATGGAGGTAAGGGATCCGCTCCCTCTGCTTCAGCCGGGCCACGGGCTAATCCGAGCTTCATGCTCAACTCCATCCTGAGATCCCACACTCAATGGAGGTAGGGATCCGCTCCCTAGGCATGCTCAACTCCATCTTGAGATTTCGCACTCAATGGAGGTAAGGGATCCGCTCCCTCTGCCGCAGCCGGGCCACGGGCTAATCCGAGCTTCATGCTCAACTCCATCCTGAGATCCCGCACTCAATGGAGGTAGGGATCCGCTCCCTAGGCATGCTCAACTCCATCTTGAGATTCCGCACTCAATGGAGGTAAGGGATCCGCTCCCTCTGCCGCAGCCGGGTCACGGGCTAATCCGAGCTTTATGCTCAACTCCATCCTGAGATCCCGCACTCAATGGAGGTAGGGATCCGCTCCCTAGGCATGCTCAACTCCATCTTGAGATTCTGCACTCAATGGAGGCAAGGGATCCACTCCCTAGGCCGCAGCCGGGCCACGGGCTAATCCGAACTCCAGGCTCAACTCCACCCTGAGATTCCGAACTCAACGGAGGTCAGGACCAGTTCCCTAAGCCTCTCTACGGGCGCCCCAAGATCCAGGCTCAGCCTTACCGCGGGCGCTTCACTCTTCGTGTTCTCTAGCATGGACTTGAGATCACCACCGAATCCTAAGCTTCGAGCTCAACTACCTCAAATTATAGTTTGTTTCCTGCGGGAAACTACCCTGAAGCCTAGAACGACAGCAAACATCAAGCGGGCCTATACATAGAACGATAGATGCCATACAAACAACTGTAAGTTAGATAAACAAGAAGATAGACACAGTCTCTACACACTTTCAGGACGTAGAGCCACGTCCAGAACGGGACGAGGACGCAGGAGCCAGATCCGCGGCTATCACCTCAGACTCTAGTTCATCTAGCCTCTGCAGACATTCTGCACATTTCTTTTCCAAACGCTCTGCCTCCAGCACCGCGTTAAATGATCCCTGCTGATGCTTCAAAGCTGGGTCAGAAAACCCCTCGAAGTCTTGACCGCACTTACGCGCCCTTTCAATCACATGAGCCAACTCCTCCTGATAGTAGGCATAGTGCTGAAGAGTGGTATCCCTTTCCCTTTCAATCCACTGGATAGCACCTTCGTAGAAAGAAGCACGCTGATCCCACTGCTCAGCCTTCGACCTAGCTTCCTCCCCTTTTGCCTTGAGTCGTTGGAGACATTCCTCAAAGGAGTGGTTCATCGTGCTTATAGGAGTAACCCTGAAGGGAGACGAAGTACAGAAGGCTCTTTCCTAATATATATATCACTGAGAAGAAAAACAGTGGCATCTCAGGCCATCACGAGCCAAACAGAGCAAACGACTAAACAGCAGGCTCATTAGACTCAAACACCGAAAAAGGAAAGCAGTAGATCACCACGCGGCACTCCCTGGGTACCTTACAACGATATCAGCGAGTCACGGATTACAAAACGACAATAGTACTACTCCAAAGAAGGGGTTGGCACCCCAAAAGACAAAAATACTCCCGATATTTAAAAGACAACAATTGACGACATTAGTCAGAGAACTGATTAGATCAGCCTCCTCACAAGACTCGCAAAAACATAAGATAGAACGAAGAAAGATTCGAGAACTACAGGGTAGCAGCGCCCGATCCCCGCTCAACGGACGCCGGAAGAGGATCAACTAAACCCTCTAGCAAGCCAACAGGAACCTCTTTGGCTGTAGCAGAAGCCTCCTCTTCAGAGATAGGAAAATCTTGTCGATATGCTTCTGGCAGAGCATTCCAGGCCGCCTTCAGGTCGAGGAAACTAAGGTCGGCATCTCGAGCAATGAGGCCCGACCTAAGGAATAGTAGAATAGCACCATCAAAGCCATACCCCATCATTTTGCTAGCTTTCGAGGCAAGCAGCTGGTAAAATACTGGAGAAGAGAGGAAGGCCTGATGACGCTGGGAAAATCAAGCCTCCTCCTTAGTTTGTATCTCCTCCACTTCCAGTTGAGCTGCATTAAGTTCTGAAACTAGCTGCTCCCCTTTCGCGCGGGCTTCGATTAGGAGTTCACGTTCCTTAGCAAGGTCGGCCTCCAGTAGCTGGACCTTATGGTTAGCCTGGACCAGCTCGATTTCATGTTTTTCCTTCAGATACTCCGCCTGCTGACAAGACTCTCTCAACTGCCGCCGGACATGATGAAGCTCTTGAACTTCTAATTTCAGTTTGCCGACCTCTTCCTCTGCTTTGGATTGAGCTTTCCGAGCCAGCACGACCTCCGCTCGAGCCAGATCCGCATCCTGTAGGACCTCGGACATACTGTGAGGTATGGGAGGGCGATCACCCAATTCCGCTCGTAAACGAGTTATTTCAGCATCCATCCGGGCAACGCGTTTGTCCGACCTAACCACCTGACGGTGTAAGACTTTTTGCTCCATTCCGATCTGCGGTGACAAAATGGTCAGAGAACCTGTAAAAGTGCTAGGTAGCAGCAGGGTGAAAAAAGATTCCTTGATATAGGACTCGTAGAGATGATCACTCAGTTACACCATTCCAAAAGAAGGGAGGAGGCGTTGATGAGCTTCTAAACGCTCAGTAGCTGCTTCACAAACGGGGCGAGAAAATAAACTTCCCGGGTCAATCGACATGTCCAAAGCCGAAACTGGGCGTGGCACGTATGGTTCCACCGTGCCTAGCTCGGCAACCTTCACCCCGTTAGGAGGGAAAAAGGAAGTGGGCGCCACACCGCCCGACCCCTGGACAGTATCATTCTGAAGTCTAGATGGGCCATCAGGAGGCCGAGGCAGAGTAGGAAGATCTGAACTAATAGGCTCAATGACGGCAGAGCAGCGACGCTTAGTTATAGAATCATCGTCGGCTGCCCTAGCAGAAGGAGGATCCTTTTGCTTCTTCTGCCGACCTGCACTGGAAGGCTTAGGTCGAGAAGGGTTCGTCGAAGCCACCGTCTTGGTTTGCCCAGAACCAATATGAGACGACCCAACTTCCTTAGGATGGGAACCGCCCTTAGCATCCCAACCTGTCATAGACACCCTAGAAGGTGGTAAGGCCCCGGGATCCTCAGCAGGATCTCCCAGCACCCACAAGCTCTCCAGACGGATTAAATCCCACTTGAGAACTTTGTTCATAGACGCGTTGAGCATAATGCGACCTGCAGAAAAAACAAAAGTTAATGAGCCACCACGAAATAAATCACACAAAATAAATCCTTACTCAGACGATCGCCCAGCCGAATTTGAATAGGACTAAGCCCGGCACGATATAGCAAAGCCTCGTTAGCCGCCAAGTCATTGACATTAAAATCTAAACCTGCCAATCTAGAAGATGCCTCTAAGAAAGCAGGGGAACGACGGACCTGGCCCAGGGCAGGAACCAACGGCAGGTCAGTAGACCATATGGGGGACCAGGAGTAAGAGCGGGGAGGCTTAAGGAAGATGAAGCAGCCTTTCCAACCCTTATGGGAGGTCGGATACTTGCTGAGAAAACTAAGCCCGTGACGGGCAGAAAAATAGAAAACTCCACACTCAAACCGGCGCAAAGCATATAGACCATTGAATAAAGCAGGAGTTAATACAATTTGATACAATCGACATACAATAACCGTACCACAGATCAGGCGATAGGAGTTGGGCGCAAGCTGAGAATGGTTAAGTCGATAATACTGAGCTAAATCTAGGAAAAAAGAAGGGATCGGAAATCTAAGGCCACTAGTTATCTGATCATAAAAAACAGTTATGAAATCAGTAGGTGGTCGATCAGGCCTCTGATCGGGAAGGGGCACGCGAAGTTCATGGTCTAAAGGAATCTCAAACTGATTCTGAAACAGGCCTACATCATCTAAGTCATAAACGCTGTGACAGGTGTCGAACCAGGGAGCAAAGGATGCCATACGGACGGAGAAAAAAGAAAAAATAAATAGGAGCACAACGGCACCTGCACACAAAGAAGCCCCAATGGAAACGGTGGCACAGAAAGAAAAGAAAGCCGACAGAGAGGCAGCCGAGAGAAACCTAAAAAATAGGGGAAGGAACCGATGTGCATATATAAGGAAACGGTAAAACCTCCTCTTAACGAGACATTCATAAGTTTATAAGAAACGGTTCGGCGCGCCTTTTCTACCGCAAAGATAGGAAAAACCCTTCCTAAAGGATCGGTCGCGGAAAGGTTCAACCCAAGAAAATCATCACAAAAAGAAGGAAAGGTGAGAATTCGTCCTTCGGCCCCCTAAGAGGGAACGAACAGCTCGGCATTCTCCCTAACAGGCCAGAAATTATGTGACAAAGCCCCACTAAGCCAGTATAAAACTCCACGACGGGTCAAAGGCCAGTATAGTATGACAACGTACTAAATTAACAACAACTCAGAAAGGAAACAAATTCTGCCGGCAAAAGACCAATAAAGAGAGATCGGACAGCAATAGTTAAGTCGAACAGGACTCCTAATCAAAACCAACCGCGGGCCAATAATCATGTATACTGAGTTACCTTAACTATGGAAGTAAAATCAAAGTACACTAAATACTCAAACACAGTGATTCCCCCTCAAGGGAGAAAAGAAAAATATCTATGAGTTCGTACAAGTTTCCTTGGGCATAGATAGTTCAAATAAAAATTGCACGTCAATGTCCCGGCTTCTCGGGGTCCGGCAGCTCGTCCCAGACCCGCTTGGGATTCAAGAAGTTCAGATTGGAATCCCGAGGCACTACCCCAGATCGGAGGAATTGCTTGACGGCTCCTTGAAACCCATGCATTAGCATGTTCCCTGTCTTAGTGCCGAGCAGCTCGAGGAACTCCTGAGACTGTAGGTAGGCAGCCTGCCTCTCCTGCCAACGTGCTTCCTCCCCCTCCTTCAGCTTAACCAGTTCTTCCTGAAGGCTGGCAATCAGCTGTTCGTGCTGGACCACGGTCGCCTGCAAGGTCTCCTTTTGTTGAGTACTGTCCAGCAGCTCCTTCTGGAGCCCCTCATGTTGAAGGAGCCGGGCAAGTAGGTCAACCTCCAGCATCTTCCTTTCTTCCTGCAGCCGGCCGACCTCTTGACGGGCCTCAGCTAGATCCCCTTGACATGTAACACCCGTAATTTCTCCTTCGATAATTCCTGGATATTTAATTATAAATGATAGATTAATTATGATAAAAAGGAATTAGTATAAAATACTAATTCAGGTTTAGGAACGGTCTAGAATGTTGCTGGTAATGGGTTTCATGTAGGCCTTGCTAAGGAAAAAGAAAAGAAAAGGGGGAGGTGCAAGGATTTGAACCTTGGACTCCTAATAGATATAGCAAGCCTTAGACCGTATGGGCAAGTGAATGTTTTCTGGTAAAGGTATAAGAGGAATAATAGTTAAAGGTTAAGGGATCATTAAGCAGCCTAAAAATCAAACGAAGGAACGTTTGATGACTTGGCGTGGTAACGTTTGGCTTTACTACGGCATAATGGTGAATTAAGAGGATTTATTACCTGGTTGTAACTCCATTTTATCCCTTTAAAAACTTCTCCTCACCGAAAATGAGGAGTTTGCTGATTGCGAGTACTTTTCTTCTTCTTTTCTCTGCTCTTCTCTGCTCTGGCCGAAGCTTCCTCAACCATTCTCTGTTGGGTAATCGTTCAGAGATACTGTAAGTCTTCTTCTCACCTGCAGTATAATGGTTGGGTTATATGGTTTCGTTGTATAACACTAAGGGTTTTGTGGTTTGTGGTTACTGTCATTTGACCTTGCTGTGTTATAAAGTTTAAAACATGTTTAGAGCAAATTGAAATGCTATATGAACTGTTATGCCAATATAACCAGGGTAAGTTTCCCTTCACTTTAGCATGTTACTGTAATATCTGTATGTTACTGTATTAATCTAGTTTAGGTCCGTTTTTAAGAGTTTTAGGCATGTTTTAAACGTTTTAGAGCAAATGTTAACTACGTATGATCATGCTATACCTACTGTAATAACATAAGGATCTGTTAGAACAAGATGACATATTTGATCTGTGAAATATGGGAATTGATCAGAAGGGTTGGTAATCGATCACTGGATCGATTACTAGAAGGGTAATCGACCACAGAGTCGATTATTAGCTTTAAAGAGGAACGAAGTTACGTCAAACAATCGATCAAGTGATCGATCAAGAGGGGTAATCGATCACCCGATCGATTACCCAGTCTCGGGGAAAAACTTACGAGCATTAATCGATCAAGCGATCGATTAAGGGAGGGTAATCGATCACTTGATCGATTACCGAGTCTTCTGTGAACAACCACTTTAATCGATCTTTCGATCGATTACGAGGGGTACTTAATCGATCCTCTGATCGATTAAGCCCTCTGTTTTAGCCAGATTAAATTCCCGAAAAGAAAACCTTATGCTTAGGTGTTTTATCAAGTTGGTTAAACTTAGGTTAGGTTTAAATGAGGTTCTGAACCTAACCAATAAGGTTTCTGACCATCTTAAGGAATGGTTAGGGGCTAGGGTCAAAGTGAGTATCAATGATACCAACCTTATAGGGTTATGTTAGACTCTATCCCAAATGTATGTAATGAGTTTAAATCAAATGGGAATGTTCATCATGTTATGAAAAGGTAAAGGAACATTCCTGTGAAATGAAAATGAAGGTATAAAGTTATTTTACTTTAATGAAAGGCATGTACCGGAACCCGAAAGGGATCCAAGGAATGGGCACCTAATGAACGCCCCTAGGTCGAAAGACAAAAGACCTAGTAACCGAGTAGTCGAGATTTGCTACCTCGTATTACTTGGAATGGCGCGCAAATGAATGAATGGGTACAAGCCAGGGGGACCCCAACAATGTTGATTATTTTTATCTATTACGATAATATATTTGAAAAGACAAATGGTATTCATGTTTAATGCACATGATAAAAAATGTTAAGGTGAATGGATGTACATGATTATGTTTATGACTTCCATGTTTTTAAGTCTTAAACTGTTATGATTCCATGTGATGTTGGATTTTGTGAGTAGGAAAGGAGCTTACTAAGCTTTATTCTTATAGTTTTACTTTCTTATACTGCAGATCCAATTAACAGGTATTAAGCATGGGAGGCAGCAGGACAGGGCTGAATGATGTGTGTGGTGGTGACTTGACGAAGTCCTGGCCATGAAATTATTTGATAAATGCCTATTGGTTGTAGTTTTGTTTAAAACTATCATGTTAGTCATGTTTGACTTGTTTTGATTAAGTACTTACCATCTAGACTTATCATGCTATTAGGTTTGATCTATTGTATACAAATCTATGTTGTGTTAAGATGTTGATTTTTCCGCTGCAAAGATTAGATTTTCGTATATAATAGTAACAATGTATGAATGTATGTATAAACTGTAGCGTCCGTCTAGGCCCACGTAAGGGCGGGCGTTACATGACAGGCCTGCCAGGAAGCTCGGGTGGTATGCACTTCCTGCTCCAGCTGCTTAAGGCGAATGGCATGACGCTCCGCCTCAGCATCTGATCTAGCCAGCTCCGAAGAGGCCTTCTCCAGATCAGCTCGGGCTTGCTCAGCATCCAAACTAGCAGTCTCGGCCCGTGCGAGGGCCTGGGCCAGCTCGGCCCTCAGGGGAGGATCCTGCAGCTACCTCTGAAGGTCCGCCACTTGCAGACGTAGCTGATGGTTGGATGTCTCTAGGCGGGGAACCCGGCGGTCCAGCTCTTGATAATCCATCAGCGTCTAAAAGGGGCACACACCCAGATGAGCCTTACACCAAGGATTAATCATAGAGGCAAGAGAAATAAGGCAGGGCATACCGTGGTCATAGAGCTTAAAATCCGCTGGCAAAGTAAAGCATTAGATAGGCGAGGGAGGGCCAATTCATACTGTCTATATTCCTTAACTAAGGGGGAGGTTTCCTCTTCTTGGGTGGAGGGGAGAGCTGAAGGAGAAGACTCGGAGACACGAGAGGGACGAGTGTCCCTAGACCTTTTCGTTTTCCTTAAGACATCAGTGTCAGCAGCCGCGTCAGGAGAGACGACTAGCGATTTTCCTTTGTCCTGGCGTTGCTTTGTACGGAGTTCAGAGGGGTCGGATTATGGAGGAGAGGCAACGGAAAGCAACAGTTGAGCAAGGGGAACCTGATCCTCGGACGAATCAGCCACAGGGACCTCCAAGACAGGGGCAATTACCTCCCCTGAAGCCCCAGGCACCTGCTCCTCTTCCTCTAAACCCCGTTGCTGAAAGGAGGCTTCTCCGACCTCTGTAGGAGGAAGTCCCTCCGCCACGGGAAGCTCCACCGTGGGCTCTGGGGAAGAGTCGAAATTCACCACCGCATTGGGGAACTCTCACTCTACGGGCACCAACGTGGCGTAGATCTACATTGGGCCCTCTGAAACAGGAGGCAAAGTAACTCCTCCCTCAGCAGCAGTATCCTCAAGGGTCTGCTGATCACTAGCAGTAGCAGCAGTCGTACCTTCCAGATCTGTGGGAGCAGAACCTTCCCCCTCCGGGGTGGCTGCTGAAGACCCAGCAGCCTCGTCGGCCACCCACCACCTATTGGTGGTGGTGAGGTCCCACTTCAGGGTCTTCTCTAAAGCAGCATCCATCAGAACGTCGCCTAAGAATCAAGAGAGAAGAAAAATTATTTAGTACGACAAATAAAGGAAAACACTAAGGAAACTTACTCAAGGAGGCATCCAAAGGGAATGTTGTTAGGACTAAGGCCGACCCTGTATAGCAAAGCTTCATTGGATATGAGAGAATTAGCGTTGAAGCGAAGCCCGTCTAAGGTCGCGGAAGCTGTCGCGAAAACAGGACACAGCTGGTACATTCCTAGACTGGGAGAAGGAAGGGGTTCAGCATGCCAGAAAGTCGGCCAGGTATAACGGGAAGGAGGTCGGAGGAAGAAGTACTTATCCTTCCAACCCTTGCAAGAGGTGGGGCACTTACCGAAGACTTGAAAACCAGGTCGGGCAGAAAAGTAGATCTCACCCCTCCCCCTTTTCTTGACGCAGAAGAAGTAATGAAAGGTAGGGAGATCAACAGGAATCTGGTAGATATGAAAAATGATAGAAGCACAACAAGCTAGCATAAAAGAATTTGGGCCAAGTTGCGAAAGAGAGAGCTGGAAATAAGAAGATAGGGATTGCAGAAAAGGAGAAAGAGAAAAATGAAGACCGCCCTCAAACTGACCTAGGAAAAAGGTTACATAACCGGGGGGTGGTGAGGAAGGTATCTGAGTTGCGGTAGGAACCAGGATTTCGTGATCGGCGGGAATACCGTACTGGGCCCGGAGTATGAACGCGTCATCCGAGGTAAACTTGGGGGGCGGATAGCGTATGAACCACGAAGGCACAGTAGACATTGAAAGAGGCTTTACGAGAAGTAAGAATCAAAACAAGGGTGAAGGAAATCTTAGACAGATAGCCAAACAAGGGCGGAATGAAAATAGAAGAAACCCTAATCAGAAACACAAGGGGAAGACCTCAGAATGACAAGGTTGAAGGGGTAAGAAGAATCCAAGGAGGAAGCGCCAGGATCGACGGAAGAAGGGAAGAAGACCTTGCTCGAAAAACAAGGAGCGAGAATACGGGAACGAAAGCAACGAAAACCGATTAGAACACTGCAAAATGATCTAGGGGAGAAGATGAAGACTTACTGAGGAGTGCGGAGATCGCAAAAAAGATCGAGCGAAGAACACCAAGAACGCGGATAGAAAAGGCGGAAGTAGCAAGGAGCGCGGGAGTTAGGGTTCGCGATGAAGGGAAATCTTGAAAAACCGTTCCGGTAGATTCTTGCAGAACAAAAATTTTCCCAGAACGATCTCAAGTTGCCCGACGCGTTTAGATCGTTAGGCTCTTGTGTTTGGTTTACAGGTTCTAATATAAAAGGAATAATTTAACTAATGCGGAAACATTAAATTATACCTTCTTCCGATGTTTCGGAAGGACGAAGTTTGTATAACTTTATCATCAAAAGAAACAGAATATCCATCCAAAAACAATTTAGAAACTGAAATTAAATTCTTTCTAAAAGTTGGTACATAAAGACAATTTCTTAAAACCAAAATTCTATTTCGTCTCCCACTGCAACAGCTGCCACCTTTGTAGCATTGCCCATGTAGACGGTAATCTCCCCTTCACTCAGTCGTCGGGTTTCCTGGAACCCCTGCAAGGTATTGCAGACATGATCAGTGGCTCCTGTATCTACACACCAGGTACTGGTAGATAGCACCGCTAAACATGTTTCAACGACTAAAGAAAAAGATATACCTTTCTTGTTCTCCTTTTTGTGAGGACAATCCGCCTTCCAATGTCCAGACTGCTTGCATGTAAAGCACTTGCCCTTTGGCTTCTTTACACCTGTGCGAGGTCCTTTCACCGTCTTTGCCGAACCAGCTGGTTTCTTCTTCTTCTTTCCTTTCGGTTTAGAAGTAGATACCTTTTCAGCAATGTGAACCTGAGAACTTTGACAAAATAGTCCTTCTGCTGCCTGGAGTTCTGTCAGTAGTTCCGCCAATGAATAAAGTCCTTTTATTCATGTTATAGTTCAGGCGAAACTGCTCAAAACTCTTGGGCAGTGTTTGGAGAATGATATCGACCTGGGTTTCCCCATCGATTTCTCCTCCAAGGACTTCTATCTCATTCAAATGAGCCATCATCTTAAGGATGTGATCCCTCACGGGTGTCCCCTCCTTCATGGTGGTCGTCATTAAGTTTCTCATTGCCTCTTGCCTAGCAGCTCGATTCTGATGCCCGAAGAGTTCCTTGAGATTGAGCATCATGTCATAGGCAGTAAGCATGGCCTGATGCTGATGTTGCAGCACATTTGACATAGATGCCAAAATGTAACACCGCGCCATCTCATCTGCCTTCACCCACTTCCTATGTCTCTCTATCTCTTCTTCAGTCGCATCCTTATCAGGTAAGCTAGGACATTCCTGGAGAAGTACAAACTTGTACTCCTCCGCAGTCAAGACAATGTCCAAGTTGCGTTTCCAATCTATGTAGTTAGGACCAGTAAGTTTATTTTCTTTGAGAATAACGGCTAGTGGGTTGAAAGTCATTCTAAGACCTGAGAATCACAAAGTCAAAAACTTTAGAATTCAGAATTATATTGATTTCCTCAAACAATATAATTTAAATTCAACCAACACCTCAAACACCGGGAATTTCGTATGCCACGATAGTGTGGACGTATACGAATTCAAGCATTTGTAAGAGGAGGGTTTTTACCCATTAATTTTATTATCTTGTCAACCTAACTTTTTGACAAATAAAATTAATAGTTGGTTTGACTTTGGTCACACAAATAATAGCAGTGACTCCGATGGGGAGGATACTATTAATTGTGTCTAAGTGTTCACCATTACTTGATACTAAGTCCATTATTTAGGATTTGTATGCCACGATCGTGTGGACGTATACATTCCTAAATAATTTCCTATAACCATCCATAAAGGAAGTTTGTTCTAGTGATCCGCAATCAAACTCATCCGATGGGGAGGAAGGCACTATAGCCAACGCGCAAGTTTGACGCATCACTTACAAACCAGTAATGGAGACCACGGGAATAAATGATTCCCTCTCCCACTTAGTTATTTAATGCGAGGAATTTTAATTATATTTGCATATTTAATAATTCAAAATTAGTCTCCAGGTTGTGGCGAGGCAAAGGACCTTCTTCCCCAAAAGACACAAAGCCTTATGGGTTATTGGAGCAACAACCACTCCTAGACAAGACTAATTTAGGAATTAATTAAATTATGCGAATATAATTTATGCCAAGCATTACCTAGTATTACCTAAGTATGCCTTAACTTTAATTATGCATGCATATATAATAATTCAAAAATTAGTCTCCAGGCTGTGGCGAGGCAATGACCTTCTTCCCCAAAAGACGCAAGGCCTTATGGGTTATTGGAGCAACAACCACTTCTAGACAAGACTAATTTAGGAATTAATTATATTATGCACACATAATTAAACATTAAGCATGACCCAACACTATCTATACACGCTAAACTAAGCATGATCATAAATAGTATATTCAATGCTTATGACAGTAAAGAAATAAAGCATATAATTAAATAGCATAAAAGAAAGCAATAAATATGGAAAAATTATTTTCCAACTATTATGGCCACTTTTATATCCGCCGTTCTTCTATATGCCTCCTTTGCCGTCGTGTCCTTCTTGTTTCCTTCTCCGCTGCGTCTCCGGTTCTCATCGTAGCACCACGCGTCGAGAGTACAAGAAAAATTAAAATTTACATCCTTTGATCCTATACCCCACAAAGGGGTTTACATGTAATCTAGATCAAACAGTAAATTAAAATCTATACAGCGTCCCGCTGTGCTTAAATTATTATTACACACATGCAATCACACACACATACATATCACAATTTAGGCCATAATAGTTGGATCTTAGGAATCCTGCAACCACAGAGTTAATCTACTTGCAATTCCTACTATTATCCTGCCTAAACTTATGCATGAAAAAGTGCATAATAACTGAAACCAAACACACAGAGCCCTAACCAACGCTCTGATACCAATTGATGGGAAAGTCTTGAAAAACCGTTCCGGTAGATTCTTGCAGAACAAAAATTTTTCCGAAACGATCTCAAGTTGCCCGACGCGTTTAGATCGTTGGGCTCTTGTGTTTGGTTTACAGGATCCAATATAAAAGGAATAATTTAATTAATGCGGAAACATTAAATTATACCTTTCTTCCGACGTTTCGGAAGGACGAAGTTTGTACCCGAAGACCTCTTGATCTTCTGCCGTATTCCTCTCCTCTTCTCGAACGTTGTGTGGGCAACGATCCTTCGAGAATTTTCTCCACCAGAATTCTCCTCTCCGATGGCTTGCTAAACTTCCTTCCTTTGCTTGTTGAAAGAGAAGAAGAAGAAGAAGAAGGGGAAGGCTGGCTTGCCGAGAGGTCTCGGCCACCACAAAGAATTTGTCGTGTCTCTCAAAGCCAAGCCTTGCCCCTTCTTTTATAGCCTTGCCATCCCTTATTTATGGTATAATTAGAGCCATAAACATGGTATAATTATTCCATAAACATGGTATGATTTGATTCAATCAAATCGGAGAGATTTGGAATGATTTCGGAAGTTTCCAAAACGAACCCGCGGCCTTTAATCGATCAAACAATCGATTAAAACTCGTAACTTTTTCTCATTAACACTGGTAATCGATCACCTGATCGATTACCAGGCTGGTAATCGATCAGCTGATCGATTACCAGCCGATCAGCTGATCGATTACCAGTCGAGAAACTTGGTAATCGATCAGCTGATCGATTACCAAGGTGTGTAATCGATCAGCTGATCGATTACACCACTTTGCATGGGTTCGAATGCCTGGTTTCTTCACGAATTCTTCCAAGGTGGACTTGAGGATTCCAGAGAGGCTACAACAGGGACCTAGAGGAGGAATTGGTTTTGGCCTTCTGATGAGCTAAGGCTTCCCGTGTTCGCCCCGAACACACAACCTTAGTTCATCAATAATAACTCATACCACTAAAGAGTTATTATCGAACTACCGCACCAATCCCATATTACAATATGGGCTCCTTCTTACTATCAGTACATTAGTCTCCCTGTGTTTAAGATATCGTATGTCCGTCAATTAAAATGAGTTACTGACAACTCGTATTTAATCGACATCTAATCCAAGAGTAGTACCACTCAACCTTATTATCATGCGGACAAGGTCCACCTGCAGGGTTTACATGATAATCCTTATGAGCTCCTCAAGGGGACATCATCAACCTAGATTATAGGACACAGTTTCCTTCTATAATCAACAACACACCATGTACATAATACTACTTCCCAACTCATCGGGCCTTTTGATCTATCGATCTAAACCTCACCCTTTGATGAATTAAAGAAGTACATATTAAGCACACGTGTTTGTTATTATATCGGGATTAAGAGCATGTACATCTATAGTAACAGAGGTTTAGTTCGATTATATAGTCAGTATAAATCGAACAATCCTCAGATGGTCCTGCTCAATACACACTAAGTGTACTAGTGTAATTCTATAGTCAAGACAGACTAAGACCAAATTACACTACAACCACTCCGATGGTTTGTCCAATCCATCTTGGTTGTGAACACTGTTTATAATCTATAAGGGACTGATAACATGGTCTTCTGTGTGTGACTCCGCACACCATGTTATCTACAATATAGATTAAATGGACACTTGCATAAAAACTATTGACCAAATGTGATTCTCATTTCAGAATGTTTATTTACATAGCTAGGATTCTAGTATACATCCCAACAAGGTAGCTCGGCCCAGACCTTCTTGGGATCCAAAAACGTCAGATCGGCATCCCTAGGCACTACCCCTGACTGAATAAACTGTTTACTGCTCCCTTGAATCCATGCATGAGCATGGTGCCCGTTTTAACCCCCAGCAGTTCTTGAAATTCATCGGAGCTCAAAAATGCTTCTTTTTGCTCTGCTCCTTGCCTCTGGAGATCGGCCGCTTGTTTCTGGAGGACCTCTACTTCAGCCAGAACATTATTCTTGTCCGCCAGTGCCAGTTCCCTTTGTTTATGTTCCTCGGCTAGTAGGGCTTCCAGGCGCTGGACATGGCCTTGAGCTTCCTCCAGGTCCTGACGGAGCGATCCCTTCTGCTGATAAGCCACCGCCAGGTCAAGTTCCAACTTAGAATGTCCCTGGCGAAGCAACCAGACATCATGACGAGCCTTGCCCACCTCCAACTCAGCTTTATGGGTAGAAGCCCGACTCCCTTCTAGCTCTTGCTCTAACTCTAGAAGCCTGAAAGTCCTAAGATCGGCATCCACTCTCAATCGCTCCACCTCTTGCCTCAGCTCCATAACTTCAGCTCCGGTGAGGGAGCTCTCCCGCAACTCAGCCACTTGGGCTTTCAGGCTCTGTTTAGCAGACTCTAGGGGAAGGACCCAGCGATGGAGCTCTTGGCACTGCCTCACAGTCTGGACACAAATAGGAGGAATGGGTCAACAAGTTATAGTAGAGCATTACCAAAAGAGAAAACCAAGTACCTTGCCCAGGGAATCGCTCACGTGAACGAAGATGGTCTCCGTAGCCAAAGTAGGCAACACCTCTCGCACATATTGCTAGAAACTCATCTCGGCATTAGGGGTCTCCTCCACATGAATGGCCGAAGGAGACCGAGGAGGTCGGACAACCCGAGATTTCTTTTTCTTAGGAGCAGCAGGGACGCGACCCGACGTAGAAGGAGGGGCTGGAGTCTTTCTCTTATCAGGACGCTGCTTGGTGCGCGATCCCGGGGACGCCGATCTCAAGGGAGAGATCGCCAGAGGGTTTGTACCAGAAGGAGGGACTTGCCCCTCTACATCCACATCAGGGGCGTCAATGATGATTGTCTCTGATCCCCTGGAGACAGCAGGAGCTTTGCCCCTCTCTTCCCGAAGCCTCCTTCTGGCCCGGGTCTCACGAACAGTGACAGGGCTGAAATCCCTAGGTACAGGGGCTTTAGTCACCAACTCCTCCTCTGGAGGAGGTTCCAGCGCCATCTGCTCCGCAATACCAAAGTAGGCATACACCCGGGCTAGATCGGCAGAAGAGGTCGGTGGAGAGGCCTCAGCACCAGCAGCGAGAACAGCCGAAGCCCCAGGCACCTCGGCAACCACAGAAGGACCCAAATCCGAAGGACCCAAATCCACCTCCATGGCGGAAGACTCCGCGGGCTCGTCTGACTTAGCAGAAGTCCCGGGGCCAGGAACCACCTTCATGGAACCCTCCACCTCTTCAGAAACCCACTAACTATCAGTGGTGGTTAGATCCCAGGTCAAGGTCCTCTCCACAGAAGCAGTCACTAGCACCTCATCTACGGCAAGAAAGAAGAGACGAAGATTAATTAGCTCAGACAGGAACTATATCAAAAATAGGAAACTTACATAAAGAGGTAGCCAGAGGAACACAGGTGGGGCTGAGGCCCGCTCTGTACAGAAGAGCTTCATTAGATACCAGCTTGTTGGCATCAAACAGAAGAGGGGACAAAGTTACCCTAATATCTACGAAGGACGAGGTAGACTGATAAGAACCCAGAGGAGGTGGAGGAGGCATAATGGGTTCCCAAGACGTAGGCCATGTATATGGAGTGGGAGGTCGGACGTAAAAGAACTTGTGCTTCCAACCCTTTTGGGACTCGGAACACCCAACTAAGAACTTGATGCCCGACCTCGCCGAGAAATAGATCACCCCATCACCCCCTTTCTTAGGATGAAGAAATTGATGAAGAGTCCGAGAATCGAGAGGGATCTTATAAAAATGGAATATCATAAAAGTACCACACAACAAACGATAAGAATTAGGTGCTAATTGAGACAAAGAAAGGCAGAAGTAAGCGGCTAAATCCTGGAAAAAACGGGGGATGGGAAATCGTAAACCCGCCTCCAGCTGTCCCTGAAAAAAAGTGACATGGCCGGGAGGAGGCGCATGCGGACGTTGGGAAGAAGAAGGCATGACTAGTTTGTGATCATGCGGAATACCATAGCGGTCCCGAAGAAACTGCTCGTCATCTCCCGCAGATAAGGAGGAAACCGCGGTCTCATACCAAAAGACTGGGGTACCCATGAGATCAAACGGGACCAAACACCGAACAATCAAGAAGAAGTAGAGGAGACAAGAGGAAGGAGACAGAACCCTAGCGTTCGCCGGGAAAATAAATGACGAAGAGACGACGAAACCGGGCAAATCGAGAACACGGAGAGCTCAAATAGCATACTTACGGGGAGAAGCAGACATGACTGAAGGCGAGGAGAGTGCGAGAGCAAAGGAAGCGTAAGCAAAACGGACGAGAAGGCGAAGCACGCAAGGGCGCGGGAGCTAGGGTTCGAAGCGATAAGTGAGGAAGATGAGGAAACGCTAAGGGTTTAAGATGAACGGTCGAGCAATCGTAACCGTCGAAGGATAAAGCAAATCAATCAGCGGATCGGAAGGCGGTCAATCAAAACCGCTAAGCCTAAAGATTTAGGAGGGAAATTAAACCCACCGGAAAGCTAGCAATTAATTGGGATAAAACAGACATCGAAGCACAGCGTATTAAACTCAAGTTCAGTCAATCGAACTACGTCTCCTTTGACTAAACTAGGTCGGGAGGCTTGTGATCCGGTAGAAATGAAGTAGGAGGACACATAGGAAAGATGGGTCCCCCAAGAAGACACGTGGCGAGGACGTGGCGTCTGATAAGAGAGGCCAGAGCCCTGAAGAAGGAGAAGAGGGCAGGTCATGCACCTTCCCAACGTTATAACCAGCCTCAGGTTTCACCCGAAACACTCGGCCCCCTCTCCTCACTAATATAACCCCCTCGCACCTGAACAACTACTAACGGCCTACCTCGCCAGAAGATCAGCACACCCCTTAATAGCTCAGACAGGCCCATCGCGGCTTATAGCCACACTCCACACAAAAACCTGAACCTCTTACAATCAATCTGCAAGTCCTTCACCAGGAAGATTAATACACAACTTAGGCAGCTCTCCCGAGCTGCGATGCCCCAACAGGACTTTTCATCACTGGGCCCACGGCTGCCCACACAAAAGGCACATACCCCGACCTCTCTAACATATCAGATCACTCTCCTATGCTTACTTTTCAAGCTCAGTAACACGCAAAACTATCGGGCCTACCTGACAGTTAGGTCGGGGCAAGGGTTCATACCCCAGCCAAAACCCCTCAGACCTGATCGCCGCATCATATGCCGATCTCATGACCTGATCGCCGCATCACTTGCCGATCTCATGACCTGATCGCCACATCACATGCCGATCTCATGACCTGATCGTCGCATCACGTGCCGATCTCATGACCTGATCGCCACATCATATGCCGACCTCATAACCTGATCGCCGCATCATATGCCGATCTCATGATTTGATCATCACACCATAGGCCTGCACCAAAGCGAGAACTCCAGAACGATTCCCTCAGTCACGAAGCACCTAAAGAAATCAGAATGGATTAAGCATATCTCATCTACACGGTTGAAGAACACTCTGCATCCGCACATCTCAACCGTACATATCGGCCACGCTCGACGCGGGGATGATACCAACGAACTGATGTCACGATTTCTTTACTAAACTTATCCACAGGAAGCGGCTTGCACACCAAGTCTCATTACTTGGTCCAACGCAATCGCAGCCCTTCAAAGGAGATAAGATACGAAGAGGATCCGTCCGATCTGCGGAATCTATCACGCACTAGATTCAGATATTCCGCTCCCTCCTCCAATCACCGGCATCCATATCCGAAGGTATCGCTCCCCCTACTCTATATAAACCCCTCAGGTATGACATCAAGGGGATTCGAAATTCTTCTAAAAATATACACTCGTATTCTTTCCTGACTTGAGCGTCGGAGTGGTCACGCCGGATTCCTCCGGCGCCCCGCTAATCCGTGCGTTCAAGTGTCCCCTTTTTCAGGTTTCTGTTCCTTGCGGAAGAAGAATTGGGGTGACGCGGCATCCCCCCTGTCCGGTGATTCAGCTATCGTCGGCGAGGAGCCGGAACAGAAAGAAAAAAAAATTTAAGAGTTAACCCGGGGTATCTCGTCGACGTAGTCTAAAGAGTTCGAATTAGCCCGGGTAAATTATTCGGGCTGGCTCCGCCATTGTTTATAACCCAACATGAAATTAGGATGGGTATTGATTTAATGATTATGGTTTAAAGTTGAAAATATTATAGTGTCTCTCTTTTTAAATAATAATAATAATAATAATAATAATAATAATAATAATAATAATAATAATAATGCATTTCTTAGATAAAATTTCTATTTTCACTACAAAAAAACACTGTTTTAGCAACGAAATTTTGCAACAAAAAAAATTCGTTGCAAATTTGCAACTAATTTTGCAACAAAAAAAATATTCGTTGCAAATTTGTGTCGAAATTAGCAACGAAAAATAATTCGTTGCCAAAATAGCAACGAAATATTTTCGTCGTAAAATTCGTTGCAAAAATTATTTTCGTTGCAAAATTCGTCGCTGAATTTCCAACGAATAAAAAGTTCGTTGCAGATTGGCGACGAAAACCATTTTCGTTGCAAATATTTAATTAAAAATTGATATGTTTTACAAAGTTGGCGACGAAAATAAATTCGTTGCAAAATTCGTCGCCAATTGGCAACGAAAACCTTTTTCGTTGCCAAATAGCAACGAAAATGATTTTCGTCGCAGATCTGCGACGAACTGGTTTGTTGCAAATCTGCGACGAAAACCATTTTCGTTGCAAATCTTTAATCGATCCCCGAATCGATTACCAACCATTTTGTGAAAATGGATATGTTTTGCAAAGTTGGCGACGAAAATAAATTCGTTGCAAAATTCGTCGCCAATTAGCAACGAAAACCTTTTTCGTTGCCAAATAGCAACGAAAATGATTTTCGTTGCAGATCTGCGACGAACTGGTTTGTTGCAAATCTGCGACGAAAACCATTTTCGTTGCAAATCTTTAATCGATCCCCGAATCGATTACCAGACGTTCTGTAAAAATCGATATGATTTGCAAAGTTGGCGACGAAAATAAATTCGTTGCAAAATTCGTCGCCAATTAGCAACGAAAACCTTTTTCGTTGCCAAATAGCAACGAAAATGATTTTCGTTGCAGTTCTGCGACGAACTGGTTTGTTGCAAATCTGCGACGAAAACCATTTTCGTTGCAAATCTTTAATCGATCCCCGAATCGATTACCAGACGTTCTGTAAAAATCGATATGATTTGCAAAGTTGGCGACGAAAATAAATTCGTTGCAAAATTCATCGCCAATTGGCAACGAAAACTATGTTTCGTTGCCAAATAGCAACGAAAATGATTTTCGTTGCAGATCTGCGACGAACTGGTTTGTTGCAAATCTGCGACGAAAACCATTTTCGTTGCAAATCTTTAATCATCCCCGAATCGGGAAATCATACAGAAACCACCGTAATCGATCCAGATCTGATCGATTACGGTAAAAATCGATCAACCGATCGATTACATTGAGGCTTAATCGATCATCCGATCGATTAAACATTCTGCGACGAAAAAATTTCGTTGCAAAAATTCCCCCAAATTTTTGCCCGGGATAAATTTTCCCCCAAAATTTTTCAATTTGCGACGAATAGATTACTTCGTTGCCAATTTGGCGACGAAAGCTTTAATTCGTTGCCAATTTGGCGACGAAACGTCTAATTCGTTGCCAATTTGGCAACGAATTTGGCGACGAACTAGATTTCGTCGCCAAATACCCTAACTTAACCATTTGCCCCAATCCCCTTTTCTTCCTTCGCGATTTCCCTTCTGCCTTGCCCGCCGCGATTTGCCCCCTTCTCCTCTCCGATCTGTCCTCGTCGATGCCATAGCTGCCGCCGCCCGTCCTTCTCGCCGAAACGCTGGTGGAGAGAGAAGAAGGTCGTCGCTCGAGCCTTCTTCCATTCCTCCTCTCTTCCTCTTCTTGTTCCATCGCTTTCGATCGAAGAGCAGGAGGGGATAGACGCCGAAAAAGGGAGCTATTTTTGGTTCTCTTCCGGAGGGGAAATGGCGAGGCTATCGATCGGAATCCTCGGGCTGACGGAGCTCTTCGTCAGCGCGACGGTGCACCTACTCTTCGGCCTCTACATCTTCAGCGCCGCGCTGGCGTCCGACCTGTCGCAGGCTGTCGCCGACTGCCTGCGGCCTAATGTCTTCAACCTCGGCGCCGGGCAGAGGGAGGCGGAGGGAAGGGGCCAGCCGCCGGTGGTGCTCGAGGGCTCGCCGCCGCCTATCGTGTTGGTGCACGGTATCTTCGGATTCGGAAAGGGGGTAAATGTCTTGATCGGTACTGTGATTTTACCTTTTCTTTCATCGATATCGCATTAACTCTGGCTTTTGTTTGGGTTGCAGCGACTTGGCGGTTTGTCCTACTTCGCCGGGGCGGAGAAGAAGGATGAGCGTGTTCTGGTCCCGGATCTGGGATCCCTAACCAGCATCCATGACAGGTGCTTCTTCTCAAAATCATTGGTTCCGTTGCTTCCCTTCTTTTCGGAAAATCTGAAGAAAAAAATTTGATTTCCCCCTCTTTGGATTTTTAAAACTCGATATACCTTTGGACACAGGGCAAGGGAACTGTTCTATTACTTGAAGGGAGGGCAGGTGGACTACGGAGAGGAGCATAGCAGGATCTCTGGACATTCACAATTTGGGAAGATTTATGAACAAGGCAAGCTAAAACTGAAATCATGTTTGCTCATCCTTTCTTGCTTGTTTGGATCAATTCCTGTTTGGAAAGAATTCCTTTCTTGCTTGTTTGGATCAATTCCTGTTTTAAAAATGATACTTTCTCTTTTTTATTTTTCGTATACAGGAGAACAACAGATAGTGACGGAGAAGGAAGTAGAGTCTCTGGAGCACGATGATGGATTTTCTTCTATTTGTTGTTACCTCTCTTCATCCTTTTATTATCTGATGATGTATTAGGATTTATATGACTGATGTAGCTGTTTAGACTTTAGGTTTTTATTTGGATTTATTACTTGTTTGTATGATGTTGATATTTGAGATTGATGATTGTATATGGAGTATCGATGTTGATATGATTTACATGGTTTTACATGATTTGGATTGATTTGTAGATTCTATATATATTGTTGATTGTGTGTGCAGGTATATTAATTATAATGTATGTATCCTTCGGGATGAACAACAAATGAATATGGCATGGATTTTTTTTTTTTTAATTTGCGACGAAATTTGCAATGAAAATCAAATTCGTTGCAAATCTGCGACGAATTTTGCAACGAAAACGTAGTTGTCGCAATAGTATCGTAAGTTACTGTGTATCGATATATTGCGACGAAAATATTTTTCGTTGCAAATTTCGTCGCCAATCGGCAACGAATAAATTTTCGTTGCCGATTGGCAACGAATTATTTCGTTGCCAATCAGCGACGATAACTTATTCGTTGCCGATCGGCGACGAAAATTTTTCGTTGCCAATCGGCAACGAATAAATTTTCGTCGCCGATTGGCAACGAATAAGTTATCGTTGCCAATCGGCAACGAAATTTTTCGTTGCCAATCGGCGACAAATAAGTTTTCGTTGCCGATTGAATTATTTCGTCGCCAATCGGCGACGAATAAATTTTCGTTGCCGATTGGCAACGAATTCGGCGACGAATTAATTTTTTCGTCGCTATTTTTAGCAACGAATCTTGGAAATTCGTTGCAGAATTCTGCGATGAGTATTTGGCAACGAATTTGAATTCGTTGCCAAATTCGTTGCAAAAAAATTTTGCAACGAATTTTTTTGAGAAATTCGTTGCAAAATTCGTTGCAAAACCCTGGTTTTTTTGTAGTGTCTTGGATCCACAATCGAGTATGAAAGTCAACCAACTCATTCAATACTATGGGTTATGCTCGAAATTTCTAATCGGGTTGGCACAAGAGCAAAGTTGAAAGATTACTATTACCAATAAGTACTCAGACATAACCAACCAACCCAATCCTCAAATTTCTCAATTATTGCATCAAAATGTTGAAGTGGAAGATATGTTTGAAACCACAATCATAGAGAGGAGGAGGCTAGGACGAGAGCATCTTTTATCTTTAGGTAACATTGGTTGTCATATAATCACAAATGATACAACCAAGCATTCGACATTAATTATTTTCAAAAATGATGATGAAAGAAAGAGCCCAAAGTAGGAGTTGCAAATCTTTTGGTGGAATTGGCCACCTAACTTGCCATATAAAATCACACGACACTATTATAGTTATTATAGTTTTTTTTTTTAACAAAAAGTAAGTTATAAGTTGTTCACAATGAATAACTTTACAACATAAAATTATTTTAATTCCCATGAATAAAACTAATTAAACTAAACTGAATGGTCAACATTCAAAGGAAAGCTAACTTTTCTTGCTTGAGTTGAAACTTGTTTAGGTTGAGCTAAATCCACATTAACTTATACTTTATTCACACAATTTAGCCACTTTGTGATCCAACATATTGGTTTAATAGGATTTTAGATGGACATGACAGGATATTATTCCCAACACCAAAACCAACCAACAGCCTAGTACTAATGTCAAGAGATGTAAATGCAAAAACACATAAAAGTTATAACTTCCTATACATCGAAAGAAAATATATATATATATATATATATATATATAAAGGCATAATCCATAATGTATAAGCAATCACAGAAGTGGCTATAATTACGACCAAGTGGTGGGAGGGAGCAGTTTGGAGGAGAACAATCTTTTGATGCAAGAAACAGAATACGTATGAGATGATGATAGTGCCCGCCTAAGACATTAGACCTGACGTCTTGGATGCGAGATGGAGAAGTGCCCGCCTGTGATAAAGAGTGCGGAGTTTTTTATACCTTTGTACAAAAGTTGGAAGGTAAATCTCCTTGTCAAGTAGCTGCCTGTTTAGTGCCTCTGATTCCTCATCCACCTCATTCATTCTCTCTACAAGAATATATAATAGATGACAATTATTGTTGGCATAGGAATGTGTGATTCATTGGCTCCAGCACATGCCTTATTGAAAATGCTGCTCATGAAAAGTAAGTAATTTTAATCTGGAAATAAACTGGCTGAGATCAGCAAGAAAGGTATGTGTGATTTATCTTATCAGCTCAAAAGGTTGTAAAGGTGCATCTATAGAGAGAGAAATGCCACCGCCCACAATATAAAGTCGAAGAGAAGAAGCATGGAGGAGATAGCAGTTATTATTATTATATAACTGAGAATGAGGATGATAGTCTTTTCTTTAGCTTTAACTAATAAATTGTGAGGTCTAACCTCATAGAAGTTTAAAAGTGAATTTCATTCCACTATCAATTAAATATATGAACTTAGACTTTTAGACACCCAAGGAACTTGCCGATTCTCCTTCTAGCATTTTAATGTTATACAATTTGTTAATTAGCAAATCACGTTTGCTTACCTTGGTGTAGGAAGTCCCTTCGTGGAGTTCGATCAGCTTGGTCCAAAGCTCCTTGGCGCTGCTGATTGGTCCGACTCAGTTCAGTTCCTCCTTGGTTAGTCCGCATTGGAGCGTCTGGGTAGCCTTTGCATCAACATCAATCTTCTTCATAGTGGCATTATCTCAGAGTTCGTAAGATAGTGGTTTTCCATCATTACCAGTTGGGATTGTAAATCCCGTCTGGATGATGATCCACATTTCCACCTGAGTTTTCAGGTGACATTCCATTCTGGTTTTCCAGTATGAAAAATCGTCACCCGAAAAGAGAGGTGGTCTTGCAGTGCTTGAGTCTTCTTGCTGAGTCATTCCTCTAGCACACAAGAAAGCAAAAGAAAATGAATTTCAAGACTTGGTCTTGGATTAGTAGTGCGGGAGTAGAAAAGAAAAATTAAATAAAACGAAAAACAATCGAAAAAAAACTCTTGAATAAGTGGTTGCACTGTTTTCAAGAACTCCCGTTCTGATACCAATTGTAGGATCGAAAACACGCTAGGGGGGGTGAATAACGTGTTTGCACGCTTTTCGATTTTTCACAAAACTCGAGTACGTACGGATGCGATTAGTAAAACAGTGCAGAAGCAGAAATTAAAAGTAATAAAGAAGAAATAACACTTTTGTTTTTACTTGGCTCACAGCGCAACGCTGCTACTCCAAGGCCCACGATCCTTGACCGTCTACGTTGGGCAATTCACTAAGCCACTTGCCCCTTTCCGGCAGCAAATGTATCGAAAATCCGATTACAAAAATCAATTACAATATCAATATGAATTGAAATACAAATTAAGCTTTTATTATCAAACTTTCGCTCCCCGGAGGTCGAACTCGGCGTATCGGTGTGAAGTAGAGTAGCTTGGAGCAGGTACGACACCGACGTCGAAGAAGGAAGGCTCAGAAGTCGCGAGAATGGAGTTTGAAAGCGTTGGAATTGAATTACTCGGCTGCTGATCGCAACTGCCTTATATAGGTGACCTAAGTCGACTCAGATGCAGATCTGGGTCGACTCCAGCGTGCGTGGTAGATAAAGCTTTATCGTCTTCGCCCGTTATCCTTCCTGAGTCGACTCCGATTGACTTCTGGGTTAACTCCAGTCGCGGTGGCGGCAGCGGCGATAATTTTTGACCCTGAGTCGACTCAAAACCTTACCTGAGTTGACTCCAGGCTGAGTTGGCGGAAAGCTCGACGTGCTGACTTCCGGATTCCAGCTGACTCGGCTGGAGTCGACTCCAGAACCCATCTGAGTCGACTCCAGGCCTGAAAAATTAGCTTTTCGCCCGAAGTTCGCATTCGTCTAACTTTCCTCCCTGCACAAAAAGTTAGTTTCAAAAATAATATGTAAAGGATCGAGTTGGTTCGCCGAACCAACTCCGAGTCTTAACTTCGGATCTCCGGTGAGATCCTGAGTTAGACTGACGCCTACTGTTCCTCTTGGGAACGCGTCCTCACCCACTCCCCTCGGGAGAATTTACCTGATGCCAACAGAGTCCTCCTGACTTGTTGGACTTATGCTCGGCTCTGTCGTTGCCCCCCAGGACTTGTGCTTCAACTGATCCTCCTGATCAGCCCAGTCTTCTGCTGCAACTTGGTCCTCCTGACCAAGCCTAGACTTCTGCTGCAACTTGGACATCTTGACCAAGTCCAGACTTCTACTGCTGCGTGGTCCTCCTGACCAGCCCAGACTTCACCTGGTGCACTTTGACTCTGCCAAGACTTCATGCCTAGCAGCACTAGGACTTAACCTGTTTCCTGTAAGCTCAGTTTAACTTCGTTAGCTACACCACATACTTAACTTGATCCTAGTTCCATAATCAAAACACTAGTTTGATCTACTAGTGCTTCCTGCACTAACAAACTCGCACTTAAGCTGCAATGAGATCATCATTGACATACGATATCGAACCATATGAAGTCTCAAAGCAGGTCACTCCAATGAGCTGGTTACCTTTAACCAGCATACATGTTTAACTCTTAACATCGAATGCCTCCAGCAGTGAGATCGGTTGCTTGGTTAACCAATGAGTCTAAACGTGTTAGTCTCGACAGAATCGATGACGTCCGTGCTCATCAATTCCTCGACTAGGGATAATTTCAATACATTCATAATTGCATAAGTAGAGATGCTCACTAGTTGTAATTCAATCACAAATTCTCTCATGCTATGAATCGTATTGCGGGCATTCAGTATTCGAGTTTAAAATCCGATTAAATACATATGGAATGTGCACTCAACTAGTGAATTGCTATTTATCCAATAAATAGTATAACCGTAAGGCAATTGCCTTAGGACACCCCTCAAATTAACAACTTTATGTTTGGGTGTGAACTTGTGATATAACTTATCAACTTTATTGTTTGTTGTGTAGAATGATTTGTAGGATCGTGTACACGCTAGAGGGGGGGTGAATAGCGCGTGTCACTTTTTCGATTTCGTTCGTTTGACTATCAAAAAACTTAGCAGCGGAATTAGAAACAAAACACAAAGACCCGCGGATTTACTTGGTTCCTAACCCCCCAGGGTTAGTACGTCCAAGGCCTAATTCGGGAGGCGCCCGTCCACTAGTGGTCTCCTTTCCGAACGGTGTTCGGAGGCGGAGAAATCCGTCTTACAGTCTTTAAAGAATGACAATAATATAAACAGAGAAAACAAGTAAGAAGGATTAAACCAAACAAGAAGCCGCCGATCTGGAAGTCCGAGCACCGCGTACTCCTCCTGGATCTTCCCCGGTAGCACGTGTCTGGCCTCGTTCGCGTTCAAGAGCACCACTAATTGAGAAGGAAACTTTTCTGGCTTAAATGTCTTGTTTCTGCACGCTCACGGCCTTATATACTGCTCCTGGGTCGACCTAGATTGCAATCTAGGTCGACTCTAGCCTGCGTGGCAGATAAAACTTCCTTCTTTGTCGTTATCTGCTACCTGGGTCGACCCAAGTGCCATTTTGGGTCGACTCCAGCCTGAATCCGAAAAAACTCAAAAAAACCTTTTTTGTAGATCTCTGAAAGGGCTTCGCAACGCATCCGAGTTTGCCTCATTCTGAGATCCGAGTCAAAGGTTATGGCCTTTTGAAGTTCGGTCTGCATTATGGTTCCTGCAAAACAAGCATGCATACAAAGAAGCAAACCTAACTTTACCTTGTGGGTCTAACTTCAGATTTCTACCGAAATCCTAGGTTAGTCTAACCCACTCCATTCTGGAGAATTTGTGCCAACCAAGTCACCCAGACTTATTGGACTTGTGCTCGGCTCTATCGTTGCCCCCCAGGACTTGGAATGCAACTGATCCTCCTGATCAGTCCATCCTTCCACTGCAATTTGGTCCTCCTGACCAAGTCTAGTCCTTCTGCAACTTGGTCCTCCTGACCAAGTCCAGACTTGTGCCTAGTGCACTTTGACTCTGCCAAGACTTCCGTCTGATCCTCCAAACCAGGACTTTCCCTTTGCCTAGCCTACCACTAGGACTTTCCCTTGCCCAGCTTCACTCACCAGGACTTCCTTTCCCAATCGTCCAGATCAGGACTTCCACTACCTAGTCTAACCGACTAGGTCTTCTTGTTCACTTCCACACATCCAAACATCAGGTCCTGTTTGGATCAACCCTTGGTCAAACTGACCAGACTTAGGTGTATTGTCAAACATCAAAACACTAGGCAAGATCTTAGTGCATCTTGCACCAACATGATTTATGATGGTTTTATGTGTTTTAGAAACTTTTATATTGTAATTTCTTTGCTTGTAATTTTCATGTTATCTATGGTTAGAAACTATTAAGCGTTAAGGATTTATATGGCATGCGACTTTGATTTTGATTTTGTATGTTATGTATTTATTTTTATAAGTGATTTTCATGTTTTGTATGTAGCTGATTTTCATGTATTATATGGGATTTTTATGAACTCGAACTCGAGCTCGATTATATGCTTAACGAGATCGAACTCAAGCTTGTTTAACAATCTCAAAATAATATATGAACGAGCCAAACTCGAGCTCGATTATGTGCTTAACGAGCTCGAACTCGAGCTTGTTTCACGATCTCAAAATAATATGTTAACAAGCCAAGCTCAAACTAAGTTCGTTTAATTTTTAAACGAGTTATTTTCGAATCGAGCTTGAGCCGTTCGTGAACTATTTAATTTCGTTACGAACCGAGCTCGAACTTAAGCATTAAAGCTCGAATTAAACTCGAGTCGAGCTCGAGCTTAGGGAAAAATCAAACGAGCCTAGCTCGAGCTTGTTACTATTTGGTTCGGCTTGGTTTGATTACACCCGTAGAAGGCATACAGTGTATTTAGTGATGTAGTTATATTTGATACGACATATAATACCAACAAATATGAATTGATTTTTACATAATTTGTGGGAGTTAATCATTATCATTAGATAATTATTTTTTATTATAAATTTTTACATGATTAAAAATTGAATCTTTTGTTTGGTTGTTTAATAAGTTCATAAAAATCACGTCTAAAGGACCACCAAACATGATCATCACTTATTAAGATCTTACTACGAAAGTCATTGCATATGTTTTCTCTCAAACATTGTATCAATATTATCTATGCTACATACTAAACAAATTTCCAAATAAATTACACCCTTTAACTTTTTGAAACTACTATCAAAGCATAAAAAATGTCATTGTAAATTCTACAATACCTAATAAATTTGAGAAGTCATGAGAAGAGATTATCAAGTGTGCTAACTTGGAGAAAAATGAGTAGTTGTCGTTGATGTATGAATTACAATACAAGTAGGTGTCAGTATATTTTAGCTATGTATTTTATGTTGGAATAGCAAGTAATCAAAGATCTAAAAACTCGTATTCATTTTTCAAAAGATGTCTCAAATAAGAACTCATTGATAGATTTTATCACTCGTTTCAATAGGACACTGGGACACCAATGACAATAAGTTAGTTGCTGACCATATTGATATGAATGAGCGTCCCAAGATTAAGACAAATTGATCAATAGAAACTCAAATGATTAAGTTGTATATGAAAAAGAAATGGATGAAATTTCTGTTATATTTGAGAAGTGTTCTGAGATAATCAATCACCTTAGATAATATACTATTTATTAGATAAATAAAATCACTATTTGAGTGTACATTCTCTTAATTTTAAACTCAATTAATGAAATCTACAATATAATGCATAACAAGAGAGATATTACGATTTGATCACAATACAATTGATTCTGTAAGAATAACATATGTTAGATTCCTTGATTTTACTAAGTAGTCGATCCTAACTGACTGAAAATATTGGGATGTTGAGAGTTAACTTATGGATGCTAATTAAGTGTAACAAGCTCATCGAAAGTGACTTGCCATGAGACTTCATGTGATTCTATGCATGTCTATGAATATTTCATTACAACTCGAATGCAAGTTTCCTTCGACTTGAGATATTCAAATCATCTTGATCATGGAGACTTATATTTTGATATCTTAAGCAAACGTCTCTATGAAAATGTGGATCCGGGATAATTGGATATAAGTCGAAGTGCCCGAAAGTGATTGAGTAGCTAATAGAGGATCACCACTCCTTTTATTAAGAAACGTATACCTTATAGTCACTTGTCAAGATTGTTATTCGCAAGTGTTTGACCAAAATAGAAATATGTCAAGAGGATATAGTCTTCTTGGATAGATATTTTGAGTAATTTAAATCCGCAAAACAAGAAACTACTACTTGGACTAGGTGTGATGTAGTTAGTCTGGTGGAGACTGATATAGATCATATCCTGAACTAAACGGGTATAAGATATGTTAAAAAAAAATAGGCACAATCACCCGTAGCTACTAAAGGGTTCAGAAGTGGTTCTGGAATCAACTATAAAGAAGTCCTTCAAGACATATCTCGTCCTAGTAATAGGATCAAATCATTTGTAGCTTTTCTGACAAGTGGAATATCCTAGAAAAACTCCCCGTATAGAACGAGGATCAAGTTTGGAGGACTTAGGACCAAAAACATGAATAAAGAAGAGAGAGCCAAAAACTCGAGGTGTAAGGGAGAACAACGTGGTGTTAGGCCGAAGAATAGTGAGAGGGCACCGATACCCAAGACCTTTGGATGACAATCTATTGATGATATAAGCAGCGGCAAGGACAACATTAGCCTAGAAATATTTGGGTAAATGACGTTGAAATATTAGTGCACGGGCTGTTTCAAGGATATGACGATTCTTTCTTTCAGCCACTCCATTCTGTTGAGGTGTGTAGGAACAGGATAACTCATGAAGAATTCCTGAATCCTCAAGTATTCAGAGATTGAGCAAAGTATTCACGGGATTATCAGAACGTAAAGTCTTTACTCTTGTATGAAATTGAGTTTCTACCATTTGACAAAAGGTTTGAATGAGACGAGGAACCTCTTCCCTGCTTTTCATCAAATAAAGTCATGTACAATGAGTGTAATCATCAATAAAAGAGAGAAAATATCGATAGTCATCTAAAGAAGTCACAGGAGAGGGCCCCCACACATCAGAATGAACAAGATCAAATGGAGAAGAATTTTTCTTTATGGACTCAGGAAATTGACTTCTATAATGTTTGGATTATTGACAGACTTCACACTGAAGTGACTCAAAAGAAATTGAAGAAAAAAGATTAGGAAATAAAACCTTTAAAGACCGAAAGGATAAGTGTCCCAATCGGGAATACCATAAGAGGATTTCTTGATGTTTATTCTCCAAACACTGTGCTGTAGATTTCAGAGCAGATGTCATTCCAAGCTGATAATAATAAAGACCTACTTCACGAACAGTCCCAATTGTTTGCTTGGTCTCTAGATCCTGGAAGACACAATAATCAGGAAAAAAATTACTAAGCAATGAAGTTGTTTTGTAATGCTGCTAACAGAAAGTAAATTAAGAGACATAGAAGGGACATGAAGGGCAGAGGACAGGATAAAATTATCTGCCAATTGTATAGAACCTTTGCTAGCAACAATGGCTTTAGTTCCTTTTGCAATAGTCGCTTTATCTTGTCCAAAGGCCAAAGAGTAAGAAATAAAAGAGTTAGCAGCATTTGTCATATGATCCGTAGCTCCTGAATCAATGACCCAGGGACTATAAGAGCTCGAACCAGCAACACTCAATCCCAAGCCACGGATACCAGTGTGCGCTTGAGATGGAGTGGTAGAGGTAGAAGATGAATCTTGAAGTTGCGAGAGAAGGTGCTGAAGGTTGACAATGTCAGTAGAGGATAACCCAACAGGAGAAGGCATAGAAGAACCAACAGTCTCCTCCACTAATTTCTTGGCAGCAGCATTTCCACAATTAGGGGCCTTCTTATCACCGTGTTTGAATTTATCAGGTTTCTTCTCCGGATATTTTTCCCAGCAAAAATTTGAATCAGGATTAGTCCTCCTGTAGTGTCGACAAAATTTATCACCTTTAGTTCCCCTAAACTTGGACATGTTTGCAGAACCGACAAGAACAGAAGTCCCCCAACTGGAGTGTTGATAGCAGATTTTTTTTTTGTTTTTTAACAGATTTTTTTTCAGAAGTGTTCTGCGCAGAACACGAGATCGCAAGAGGATCAAAGAAATCCTCAAGCTTTCTCTTCTCTCCTCGCTTCTCTCTCCCTGCCGCTTCTGCGTGCTTGTTTAAGATTTTCTCATCTTGCGGATGGCAACAACGAGACGGCGTCAGCAGTGACAGGAGACCAGAGGACGGGCTCCTCTCCGACGACAGCGAGAGAGGAAGTGGCGCCCAAGGGTTACTGCTCCGAGAGGAAGTGCTCCAGGAGGCGGGATGCTTGTGACGGTGACGGGCTCCTTCATGCCGCCGAGAGAGGCAAGGGACGGAGCTTCCTTCTCTCCTCGCTGGGCGTCAAAAACCCAAGGAACCCCGAGCACGCACGGCAGCTGCTGGCTCGCGGAAAACCTACGGCGCGAAGCTTACGTTCTTCGCACGAGCACTCCCGGTTCTGCGTGGGAGAAGAGAGACGGCATCACGCGGTTGGGGAGAAGAGACAAATAGCTAGAGGGGGTCGGCGTCTTCTGGTCGGTGACGGAGCGTCTTCTTCACACAGACAGCGGAAACAACGACAAAGGATGATGGTGGCGCTGGTTGGTAGAGGATCGCGACAGCGACGTCGGTTGCGACAGGAGGTGCAGCAGCGAGGGCAGGCGACGACAGGGCGGTTCTCCAAGCGAGTGGCGGTGACGTCGAGCAGAGGAGATCGCGAGGGGGAAGGCGTCGCGCGTGTGGGAAGAAGAGGCGGCGGGAAAAAAGAAGAGAAAAATTAGGGGTTTAGATAACTTGCTCTGATACCATGTTGAATTATCTATTCCCTTGAAAAAAGAATGCATAGATAGAGTTTATATAGCCATGTTAATCCTAATAACATAAAAAGAAAAAACCTATCTACCATTGCTTCTCACAACAATAACAATAATAAAAAAATAACAATCAAGCATGGTGATCAATCCATGTAAGCATTTGAGCTTTTAAGCATTTCAAACATGGCACATTTCCCATTCAAAGATATAATAATGAAAAACGTACAAATTTTCAATCAAGAAATGAGAAAGCATGTATAGGAGGAGGATGAGCACCCAAGGATCAAAAGTTCCTTTTAATTGTGATCATGGGATTAAATTGTAACTGTTACTAACACTTAAAATATCATGAGCATGGTCCTAGGTGTCAATTCTGTGCCCAAAATTTAATTTAACATACTATAAATGGTCAAAATGAGTCTAAGTGCATGAAAGATATAAAGCAACATTTCTGAAGTTGGGATTGCTATTCCATTGAAAAACTCATTGATATGCTAGTTGATGAGATTCTATAATATTCAAAATTCTTTTTAGAAATGATAAGTAATTTTGTAAAAATTTAAAAATCATCCAGTTTTGCATACACATTTAATATTATATCCTAAGAGTAGGAAAAATGGTTTACATATAAAATGATTCTACATTATGATTTTTGGAACGATTTTGAAATGATTCAAAATCTTCAATACTTAACGTTCCAAAACATGCATCATATGATTATCAATGATAAATTATCAATACCTCTCTAAATGATAACTATTGGTGCAATTATATCTTAAGTGGTCTGCTGTGACTATGAGTTTTGATGTTTGTGCAAAAGGCTTAAGTTAGGCCTCACCTTGTGATTTAATGTGTGTTTGAGTGTGAAGAGACTCGACAAAAACACAGGTTTGGACTACTTGGTGCAACCAAGGTCATAGTTACTTGATGACTCAGGTCGTAGATCTAAGAAGGGTGATATGGACACCTAAGAAACGGTAGGATAAGGAACATTGAGTGCAATTGTGCTTGGAAACTGGGGTATGTAAACAGAGCAACAATGATGGCACAAGAAGAAAGTCAAGGACTTGGTGCATGAAAGGGATAAAAAGTTTGATAGAAGATAGTTGAAGGCGGACTGTGTAAATGGAGTGAGAAGGCATGGGAAGAGAACCGAGAGCTCAATGCATCCAAGAGACAAGAATCTTGGCGTGAGTAGGTCTTGTGGCAGAAGAGAGTTGCTTGGTGAGCTGAGAGTCGAGTGAAAATGTACTTAAACATGAGTAGAACTCAACTTAAGTAGACTTAGTCATTAGATGAGTTGTAATCAACACACCAGTTGAGTCGATTGAGTAGTCAACTCTAATTTAATGAGAAAAGAAGCTCTCTACTCTCCAATCGACAAGTGAAGGTATAGTCGACTAGTGAAGCTTGGATGAAGTCTGTCATGCATTTCTCCTACTTTACTGCTAGAAAAAAATTTTCAATCTAGATACATGCCACACACAATTAGATGACCATAAATTATTAATTATGTGTCATAGTGCAATAAAAAATATTTAAAAATCATTACTAACCAACTTTGTAAAATGGTCATCATAATTTTTATTGTAAGATATCGAATTTCGAATTATAATGGTAGAATGTTTTCCTTTCGGTGTCCATGGCCAATAAATGATAATGAGAACCATTAGTATTCATTGGTATAAAAATATACCTGACTTCATGATCAACCGGATTTGTTTTGATAATGTGTAACAAAGTAGTTTCCCATAAATGTTAACATGATGACTGCAAAATTCAAAATATATTCATATTTAATGTAATAATATCACAAACAAATTAATAGGTTATCATATGAAATAAAATTTCTACCTCAAAACTGGTTGAGCAATAAATGGATTTCTAGTATGACCTACTAGACGAGGATGCTTCCCTAAAGAGTATTAAAATATATGCATCGATTACTTCCCTGCCCGTAGAAATGCTGTCTAAAATACATGTAAAGAAGACATTTCTTATCAATGCGTAATAGTCTTCCTCCCATATAAATTCATAAACAGGTCATCTCAACTTTTGAAGTACTAATATGAGGTAGGTCACATCTGCTTCTCATTTTTTTCTTTTTGGTTTCTTTAAATTTACCTTTAAAGTACTGCAAATAAGAACAACTCAATGCATTTAACACCCACAAAATAAACTCATATCAATAGGATTGCAATTGATATTTAAGAATTACTACATAATTCTCTACTTATTTTAATAGCATCTAACCTCATTGTGTTGAGTGATTTTTCTTTTCCTTGTATTTTTTTCAACATCCTCTTCTCCATCAATCTCATCGATGACTAATATAGTATTGTGTTCTTGCATTTCAAAATTATGCCCTTGCCTTTGAGATTTTTTACCCCCCCCCCCCCCCCCCCCCCCCCCCCTCCTCAACCTCCTTCATTTTTCTCCTAATCCTTTTTGTACCCGAAACCATTGCTACTCATGCATGTGTATCTTTAAAAGTGTCTCTAAGGTCATAGTGACTTCTATTGCATCCTCTTCTCATCAGATTGGTCGATGAATTTTCAAGATGAGGATGTCTACAGGGTGCCTAGTTAGATAAAATAATCCTTGTCTTTGTAGAATGGAAATTAATTCTTTATTTAATGTCGCTAAATCTTGATTCTGGGTAAGGAGTTTGATAGCTTTTCCTTTACAATACAAAATGAATATCCAGTGAGCTTGTATCGATTGTGCAGTAGATATGTCACCCTAGTATGCTATTAACTCAAATTGAGTGGTGAGGGGGTCCCAAGTAAATGGACTTCCTCAAGAGTATATATCAATAATAATCTGAATAATCGGTAATAATAGATACTCAATTAACAAACCTTTATATAGATAATATGATTATATCATTATTTCAAATATACCTTATGTTTACCTAGAGAGGTGAGAGTCCTTCTTAGTCCTTACTTTATTAATATGAAAATAAGTAAACCTTCACTGGCTTATTCTCAGTCCAACAATATTGCTTAATCGTTGAATAGGGACATGCTCAAGAAATCAAACTTATGTCATAAATAAATCATTGGATGTTATTAGCTATTTATGCAAACAAATAACTACATATTCAAGACTTACAGTAAGTAGACCAGTAAATCCCTTCATATAAGGCAGCGCGACTATACGGCTATGAGTCTACGACAAACACTTGTCTAAATATTAAGAGTTGAGGCATCATATAATTATATATTATCTCAACCCAATTATAATTTTCTAGGTTATCGATATTATCGACAATATTTATAATTCCTATAGGTAACTTATAAATCGAAGCAAATAAAATAGAAGAAAAATGTATAAAATATAAAATTTATAAAATGGCCTAATCTCCTCATTTGATTCAATGCAGAGATAATATTTCTTCATTAGGTATTTCAATCTAGATCGATTTAGCTCTTTTTTTGTAAAAATATCTTTTATATAATTCTCCAGAATCAACATTGGAATACATCATTACATGCATACCTCTATTTAGGATTCCAAGCAATAGTGCTATGTCTTTGGTTATGAAGGCCACATCCACATTGCAAAATTTAAAAATTTTGCCTTCTAAATCCTAATTCTCAAATATATTAACTAGTAATCTCCTAAGTTGAATTTTCAATATCCTAAGAAAAGACACAAAAGGGTTACTTCTTATAACGCTAATGTGCTTTTCATGAAGATTCACTCCTGAATGCCCCTTTTCTTTGCCTTATCCTTTAGGGAAGTTTGATTAAAAAAAAAATCTATAATCAAGTGTAACTTCTGCTCTATATGTAATAAATCATTCAATTCTTTAGCTTTTTTTTCTACTGTTGATGTAGATATTTGTATTTCCTGCCATATATAAATAAAATATTTAAGCTTTGTAAATAATCAATCAAATAATATGATTTTCGTTAAACTAAGTTAAAATATTTAGAAGACTAGCACACTCTATTACGTAATTCTTCAATGGTAAAATGTATGACAAAAATGTCAAAATAAGTTATACTTTTTAACCAATTCATCTGGATATAATTAATAAACTTAAATAGAAACTAAATTTGATAATCAATAGTCCTAGTGATTGATTGTACAAATCAAACTATTTATAAGTATTATTCTTAGTTGATGATGGTACTGAGATAATATGTTTTTTTAACTAAGCTCGATGACCTACCTAAGCCAATTCAATCACATAACTTTTATGAAACTAAGTTAAACTAAGTATACATATTTTGCTTAAAATCTTTGAAAATAGATAATCAAAATAATTTCACTTGAGAAAATGATGGATTCTTTGACATTTCAAATATTAATAATTCTATAACCTTGGAGTCAATCTTCAGTCAGACCTGATTCTTTCAGGGAATAAACACAAATTGAAGAGATGGAAGCCTTGTACCATAGGGAGATCACACAATTGCCTATGAAATGCAGAGAGCTACCATTCTCAATTTCGTCAATGAGGCGTGAGCAAGACTAATGAAAGCACTGGTGAACACTAAATAGAGGAGAGCCAATGAAGTAAAAATAATTTTGCCAGTGAGACTTTGGGTTTTTCGATTTCATTGATAAAATGGGAGCAAGGCGGTGTTAGAATTTTTTTTTTATGAGAAAATGCACGAGTGATTGAATGACATACCTTGGGCTATTGTTTAAATCATCCCTATTTCGGATGTCACGCGACCACACAGAATTTTTGAGAAAGATAAAATGAAAAATGAACCCATAGGAAGCTAGCCATTTAGACAATCCCAAAACCAACTACGCAATTTGGATAATTCGCATAATCACATACGCGGTTTGAGAAATTATAGGGGACAGTCTGGTGCACAAAGCTCCTGCCATACGAGGTCCGGGGAAAGGATCCATTGTACGCAGCCTTACCTTGCCTTTGGCAAGAGGCTGTTTTCAAAATTTAAACCCGTGACCTCTAGGTCACATGGCAGCAATCTTACCGTTGCGCCAAAACTCCCCTTCGGTTTGAGAAATTATAATTTAAATAAATTCTAAAATGTAGTTTGTCAAGAAAGGCAAATAAAGTAGCCGATGATTTCTGATAAAGTAGTACACATCAAACAAAGTACATGTTGAGATAACTCGGTTACTATTGAGGTTCTAATTTTAGTAGTAGAAGGCATACAACTTATACTTTCCACGTTCCGCAATAGACACTCATAATGGATGAAAGAAATATTAATGAAACAACGCAAATTATATATCATGCTCTTTTAAATATGAATTGCCTATTCTTATAAATGAATAAGAATAAACAAAAAAATACACAGCGGCTATGCTTCAAAAATGCAAGAAAACTCGACCACAACCCTGAATCTGAAAAATTACATGAGCCATGCTAAAAGATTCACTTGTTTGTGAAAGCATTTTCAGGATGTTGGGCGCAACTGAAAAGAAATTCAACATGGCAAAGCAAAAGCATCATGTTCTATAAAGCACCATGCTAACGGAAAGAAATTCCACAATTAAATTACATCACGTTTAATCAAGTTTTTTTCATTCTACAAAGACTGCATATTGTAGTTAAAGATTCATATCCTCAAACTACTAAATATAACAACATTGATGGAATGCATCATATTTTGGAACAAAACACAGCAAAACATTAAAAAAAAAAAAAACATTGGTTGTATGCAAACTAAATATAACTACATAACAACATTCTCCTGCGGCTGGTCCCACATGGGGAGGTACTTGAGCTCTTCAATTGTCCTGTCATAATCTTGTGCAGTCTGAAGGCTGAACTTTCAGAAAGCCATTAGCTTCATCTTTGATCAATGGAAGCTCTTGGTTTTCCCTTGTTAATCGAATTCAGATGTAGTGAGACGAAAATGACCACAATGACAACTATCAAGCAGCCAATGAGAGTGCTAAAAAAGAGTGCGCCAGGTTGCCTGGTCTGAATAAACCCATAAATCCCACTTGAAGTCACCAGTATGATGTCAGTAAGACCGTCATTGGAGAAGTCTTCCAAAATTAGTGCATGAGTTGGAGGTCCAGGTAAGTCGATAGTAGCTAAAATGCTTCCTCCATGAGATATCACCACTGCATCATGCTCACCTGCTGCAACTATCACCTCCCTGTTAGTATGAGCATGTAGAGGAACAGACTTCAAAGTAGGCACAACAACATTTTCCATCATCCCAGATGGAGATGGAAGATTTGACCAAACAACACCAGTTGAAATTTGCCATCTCCATATAGCCTCATGATCATGTAAACCAGGCGAGTAGCAGGTTACCTGAAATTTAGTAAATCAAACAAGGTTCTAAATTGCAGAGGTTGCTGAGGAAGAACCATAAAACAATGAAGTGACATATATACTATATCTCAAACAAATCATCTATCTTTTTAGCCCATCCACAGCAATAAATACCTCCCCTCGGTTTGTAAGAAACACAACATCCCCATGGCTTCCTTTCCGGTGCCGGTGGCCATCATCTCTGTGTACCAGGATTGGACTTGCCACCTCTAGACTAACTACATCATAGTTCCGCCCAAAGCTTCTTGAAAAGTCACCATGATGGAATAAATTGAAAGGAGAATGATGACAGATAGAAACATTGAAGAGTTGCTCTCGCACAGGTACTCCTGATGTAGCAACAGCCCAGCATGGTTTCAGGACTTCCATAGAACCACTAACAACAGTTTGTTCAGCTCCATTTCCACCAACAACCTATAAATAAAACAATAGAACGCAAAATTGTAGATGAGCGTACTCTGAGAAAGTGCTAGTTAACATTCAAACAAAAAGTTTCTGAATTTTAACAAATAAATTTCAGGTATAGAAAATTCAATCAGCAATGAAATAAAACATACAGCACTAACAATACTGCCTTAATCTGAAGAAACAAAACTTACCAAAATGCAAAAGCAGCAGCAACAATAATTAATACTTTTCCACCAGAGTTTTGTGTAACTTCATATCTTCAGGTCATTCAGATTTCTTCTGGTTTTATCCTCTACACTCCCCTTGCATCATTTTAAGTATCACGTTTGGCTTTTAAAGAACTGTTTTTTTTTACTACCTTTACTTATTTTCGTATCCTTCACTATCTTAGGTGTGTTTTGTTCATGGAAACTTATCCAGTTTTCTATTTTCAGTTTTCATTCTTCAAGAAAATAAGAATTGAGAATAGAAAAGAAAATTACAAAAAAAAATCCATCAATTTTTTGACTTTTTCATTATTACATTATTCATATTTTAGAAAGAAGATGCTTTGATCTTTCCCCAAAAATAAGAACAATTTTACTATAACAATGTTGAAAATTGAACATTTTTAAAAAATGAAAACAGAAAATTATTTCCAGTTTACGTAAAGAATTATTCAGAAATATCATTATGTACTTTACCTGAAGCTGGATTCTTCCTACAAAGCCAATGATTCTCAGATATGGAATGGTGTTTGGTAGTATGGTATGAGGTTAAAGGAGGCTAGCAGTATCATCAAGAATGGCCATCATGCAAGTTTTTGGAATGACATATGGATGATTGACGATTCCGAATGGCTGGAAGTTCTGGTCAATTAGCCATGCAGTTAATGAAGATGGGACATGGAAGCTTGCTGAATTTTCTCTATATTTTACTAATTCAGCACTTATTTGGCTGGCATTTATTTTAACACAAGAACATCTTAATGAAGATGTAATAAATTGGTGCTTTCCATCAGATGGTGAATAAAATAGCCATGAGGCCTATAATTTTGTCACCCAACCAACTCCATCCATGGTAGGTCATTCCCAAACTTGTAATTTTTTCTTTTCAAGGTTAAACCAATTAGAGTTATATGTTTCTTGAATCTGACTTCCCACACGGAGCACCGTTTAACATTTATTGATGGAATTTATCCTCATTGAATGTGCACACAAAACTCAAAGATACTTTCGTATTTTAACCATCCAAATTTTATTCTATGAATAATGTCTTCACCAAACTTCCAATTAAACAATTGTAATAGTTTTTTATGGAGAGACTGAACCGCTTTAGAACTTCCATTCTACATTACTAGAGAGGCTATCATGTGAAAATTTTAAAGACATCCTTCAATACATGAACGAATATATGCGGTTGGCTGCAAAGACTGGGAGGCTCTACATAGGCAATGAACTTTCCGAAAAATTCTGGCTAAAAATGCCAGGAGATCTCGGCAGAAGAATGAAGGAAGCCTTTGAGCAGAAATACCCAGGAGTAGTAATTGAGGTAATGCCACGAATACTATTTGCTTACAGATATCTGGAGGATGAATGTAAAGATGCTGCTTTCAAAAGGGCGCTGAAAGACCTCTCATTCTGCAGTAAAATCTCCATTCCAGGCTACTACAAGCACGAGAAGAGAATGGGAGCCAGAAAATCAAGAACGTACAAAAGTAAGGCCCATGACACCCATGTACGAATAGAAAAAAGGAAGCATTTAGTGCGCAATAAGCACTGTAAATGCTATCTTTGTGGACAAGAGAGACATTTCGCTAAGGAATGTCCTAATGATAAAAGAAGCATTAAGCGAGTTGCTATCTTTGAGCAACTTGAAATTCCGGAGGACTGTGATATTCTTTTGGTTCGAGAAGGAGAGGAGCAAAGTGACACCATTTACAGCGTCTCTGAAGGCGAAGACTATGAAGCAATGGGAAAATCTCTCAAAACACTTATCCAGAAGGAATATATCTTCATGCTTGGAGAAATAGATGGGGGATACCGATCACAGATAAGGCTCCCTGATCACCAGATGAATTGTTTACATGACTGGCAACATAACACCTTTGTGCAGCCTCATGATGAGACATGTGTGTGTTGCAAACGGAAGTCTATGCAAAGGGCAAGGATCCATTGCCCAAAATGCTTGGTGATGGCCTGCAATCTATGCGGACCTTACTACTTTAAAGAAAAAGTACTAGTGGCACTAGCAACATCAGTACCTTTCTTCCCACAAAAACTGATACAGGAATAACAATACTACATCGCCTGATGTGAGGGAGAAATGGAAAGGCTAAAGAAGGAAGTTGAGTATTATAAGCGGCAAGTAGAAGAATTGGAGGTGAAAAAGGCCTTAAAGGAAGACCTTGCTAACCTCAGTAAAGGCAAGAGTACATTACCAGAGGATATCAACCCAATTCAAGAAGATGATGAAGAAGATGATGAGGAATTCGCTAATGTTCTCTATCAAGAAAACATCCACAAAGTAACAACTGAAGAAACACCAAAGCCAAAGCCCGACCCAAGATTGGTAAAGAATATACTATACAATATGAATGTTGAATTTGAAATTCCAAGAACACCCAGGTTCGGCGTGCAAGCAATCTTGGATACCGGAGCCACTACATGCTACATTGATGAAGAAGCGGTACCAAAGGAGGCGTTGGAACAAAATAATTTTATTGTTCACTTAAGTAGTATTAACTCAAAGCAAACAGCTTCAGAATGCAGCTTGGGGATGGAATCCAGATGATTATAGGGTGCAATTTCATCAGGCCATGCAAGGGGCGTCAGAATAGAAGGTAACATTGTAACTTTCTATAAAAATCTGACTACTATCAATACTGCTCCTACAGCCCTAATAGCCACCGCCATTGAAGAAATGGAACTAGAAGAAGATGAATACCTAGAAATTAAAGAAGTGGTATTCTACAATGAAGAAAGAAGCAGACAGTCCTTTCTACAAAAATTCAATCCCCTAATTTGGAAATTGAAGGAAGCAGGTTTTATAGGAAAAGAACCCTTGAAGCATTGGTCAAGAAATCAAGTCGTCTGTCAACTGGATATCAAAAATCTAGACTTTACTATTACTACCAAACCTTTAAAGCATATAACTCCTCAATTACAGGATGCTTTCAAAAGGCATGTGAAGGCCTTATTGGACCTTAAAGTAATAAGGCCCAATAAAAGCAAACATCGAATGACAACAATTATTGTTAATTCAGAAACCAGTATAGATCCTGAGACAGAGAAAGAAGTCAAAGGAAAAGAGAGAATGATCTTCAATTACAAGCGTCTCAATGACATCACAAATAAAGACCAGTACAGTCTCCCCGAGATTAACACTATTCTCAAAAGGGTTAGCTCAAGCCAAATTTATTCCAAGTTAGATCTTAAGAGTGATTTTCATCAGGTTGTCATACACCCTGACTGAAGGGGAGCCTTGGCGTAACGGTAAGGTTGCTACCGTGTGGCCTAAAGGTCACGGGTTCAAATCCTGGAAACAGCCTCTTGCCAAAGGCAGGATAAGGCTGCGTACATTGGATTCCCTCCCCGGACCCCGCAAGGCGGGAGCCTCGTGCACCGGGCTGCCCTTTTTTTTTTTTTTGTCATACACCCTGACTCTATTGAATGGACGGCTTTTTGGGTCCCTAATGGTCTTTATGAATGGCTAGTAATGTCATTCGGACTCAAAAACGCACCAGCAGTATTTCAAAGGAAGATGGACAACTGCTTCCGAGGTACAGAAGAATTTATAGTCGTTTATATTGATGATATTTTGGTATTCTCGCAGAATGAAGAAGACCATGCGAAGCATCTAATGATAATGCTACAAATATGTGAAGAACATGGGCTTATTCTTAGTCCAACCAAAATGAAGATTGTTGTTGCCGAGGTAGAATTCCCGGAGCAATAATTGGTAATCGGAAGATCAAATTACAACCTCATATTATCAAAAAGATCTCTGAAGCAACTAAGCAAGGGCTTACCACAATTAAGGGTCTAAGGTTCTGGCTGGGAATTCTAAATTACGCCAGGAACTATATCCCTACTCTAGGAAGGTTATTAAGCCCTTTGTATGCCAAAACTAACCCAACGGGAGAAAAAAGGTGGAACCAACAAGATTGGGATTTGGTAAGAAAAATTAAAACGGTTGTTCAAAAACTACCAGACCTAGAAATTCCCCTAGAACAATGTTATATTGTTCTTGAAACAAACAGATGCATGGAAGGATGGGGCGGAATATGCAAATGGAAGAAGCAAAAATATGACCCAAGGACTACTGAAAGAATCTGTGCATATGCCAGCGGTAAATTTAACTCACCCAAGTCTACAATTGACGCAGAAATTCATGCGGTCATGAACTCTTTGGAAGCCTTAAAGATTTACTTTCTAGACAAAGTCGATTTAATTATCTGAACTGATTGCCAAGCCATAATCAGCTTCTTCAACAAATCATCCAACAATAAGCCTTCCCGAGTCCGCTGGCTAGCCTTCACTGACTATATTATAGGAATAGGAATTACTATTCATTTTGAGCATATACAAGGCCAAGAAAATCAGCTAGCCGATGCTTTATCTAGGTTAATTAATTCTCTTATTTTAACAGGATGACCGAAAGAAACAAATTTGAGCAAACTGGAAGCAGCAGCCCAAGCGCTACAAGAGATCACTGCCCATCCCAACAGGAAGGCCCAACAGCAATTGGCCCAGGCACTTCTCGTTCTCCAACACACATTGACCAGTACAAGCAACTCTTGTATCACTCCCAACAGCTGCCTATGCCCCTCAACAAGCTCGATGCAAATCATGAACAACTTCATCAGATCCAACAGCAAGCAGCGGAACAAGCAATTCAATCCCTGCAACAGCTCAGGGATCTCCATATCTTAAAATTATAGGAATGTCGAAGGTTAAGCACATCCGATAATTTCTGGAAAGACTAGTATCCCGCAACACAACTAGATTTACAGCTGGAACAGGCTATATATCTCACTAAAGATGCGGCTGCAAGGATGGCTACCTTTCACTTGTAATACGGAAGTGTGGTGGAAAGTAAAGTAGCTTTAGCTTTATGTCACTTTAATTTTAGCTTTATGTCACTTTAGCTATATCGTGTGTTATATTATGTGACTTTATGTCACATTCGTATCGTGTGCTTTCTGTAAAGAAGATCGTATCGTGTACTTTATGTAAAGAAGATCTTATCATATCTTATCTAGGAAGGCAAGAGATAATGCGATGGGGCCCAATGAGCATCCGGTTTCCCTTCTCCCTCCTATATAAGACAACTATAACTCATTGCAAGACATCAAGCAATCCTTGAGTCTTACTCTGAGCCCTTGTAAGAAGCTTTCAGTTAATAGAAATCTGTGTTTTTCCATATCTTCTCCTTTTCTATTATTCTGTATTTGCTATCTCTTACATTACACACTTTCCGGAAAGTTCATTGCCTATGTAGAGCCTCCCAGTCTTTGCAGCCAACCGCATATATTCATTCATGTATTGAAGGATGTCTTTAAAATTTTCACATGATAGCCTCTCTAGGTCACGGTAGGCGGCGTTCTGTATGACAGTAGAGCCTTGTGTAGGATCTTCTAGGGAGAATACCCTTCTCATTTGTGATAGAATATTTTGTGTTCCTTCTCTTCCATCCCCGAATTCAATTAATGCTTGGTACTCAACATCATACTGCATACGCCATTGGACCCAAGTTAGCTTCTCAACCTCCCCAAGGAGATTTTCCATGTATTCTATCTTATCTCAGGTATCAGTAAACCCTTGGCTTGCCACATGATTCCTTGTAATGGATTCCCATCGTGAAAAGGCATCATCAAATATTCCCAACTGGTCAGGGATTACGAACATTACTCCTCCGGCTTGTTGAGCTGATGGTAGCATCCACATTTCATTATTATATCCACCTCTGAATCTTCCGTGCTTTCCTCTTTCATCAAATGTTGGTGTTGATCTATTCATCGTGGTTTCGGTATTTGTTGCTGGTGGGTAACTTGGGGGACCCATAGAGGTGTCTGTTGGCGGCCTATAAGGTGAGGTTGCAGAAGTGATAGCACTAGAATATAATTGTTCATTTAATCTTGCCAGAGCTGGATACTCCAATTCCGCTTCTGGTTCAGCCTCATAGCCTGTTGCAATAATATTGGAATAAGAGGAAGGGGGGAGTCAGTGAAGTACTCCAAGGGATTGATAAATTCTTCATCCGTAAGATTAGGCCATCGGGACAGATAGTCTGACTCCCCACTGAACTGGTTGACCGGCTCAAGCCAGTCAAAATAAGTAGTGCCTTCCTCCTCATCGTTCTGCAAGTATAGAGTAACTTCATCTGTTGACCCGAAAGCCCCACTGCCTCTTGAGGTGTCAGAGAGTTCATTGGCCTCATGAACATCTGGCATCATAATATTTCCAATAATTATTTGGGCAACACATTCTTTCTTTCAATGCGTACTTGGACATCCGAGTGGTTAAAAATAAGGATCTTTATTTTCCCTCGGTAGTCGGCATCAATAATGCCTGCTTCCACAGTAATACCTTTTCGCCATGCCGCACTGGATCGAGTTGTTATTCTTCCATAGGTTCCTGGAGGTATTTCCAGGCAGAGGCCTGTGGTTAATAGATTGCGTGCTCTTGGTGCAATAGTACAGGCTTTATTTGTGGTGAGATCATATCCTGCTGCTTTTGCCATTCTTCTTCTTGGTAATATTGCATCTTTCGAGATCCTTTTGACCTTTATAGAGGGCTGCTCCCATTGATCGCATATAGGGGGGGGGGGGGGGGGGGGGGGGGGGGGGGGGGGGGGGGGTATAGTTGACATAATAGTTAAACTTCGCGCTTGGCTCTCCTAGAGTATCCCAGACTTCTTTATCCTTGGTGAGGGCTGCCACAATTTGAGAGGTGTTCCGAATTTCTTCTTCATTGCTAGCCACCTCTTCATCATGTTGGTTGTAATGAGGTAGCCTTTGTATGGGTGCTGCATCATAATTATCGAAGCTAATACTAATAGTACCATTCAGTGAGTTCCGGGATCGTACCTCCGTAGGCATCCTTGGGAGTGCTATTTTAGACGATTGGATAATCCAATTGCGTCCTTGTACTTCATTAGCATTATATTGTCGACCTAGTAGGGCTCGTACACCCCGACTTGCCAGATAATCCGCGGCATGCTGAATTTGATAAGCAAAGCCGACATTGGGTTTGTTAGAAAGCCGCCCTACCACCCCTCTTGTGATTAGTAAATTAACTTCTCCATTCTGCCAATTGTCATAGCCCCTTGTCTGCATTGAGATTTGAATGTTCCGGTAAAAATCTCCTAGAGTATCCCAGATTTCTTTATCCTTGGTGAGGGCTGCCACAATTTGAGAGGTGTTCCGAATTTCTTCTTCATTGCTAGCCACCTCTTCATCATGTTGGTTGTAATGAGGTAGCCTTTGTATGGGTGCTGCATCATAATTATCGAAGCTAATACTAATAGTACCATTCAGTGAGTTCCGAGATCGTACCTCCGTAGGCATCCTTGGGAGTGCTATCTTAGATGATTGGATAATCCAATTGCGTCCTTGTATTTCATTAGCATTATATTGTCGACCTAGTAGGGCTCGTACACCCCGACTTGCCAGATAATCCGCGGCATGCTGAATTTGATAAGCAAAGCCGACATTGGGTTTGTTAGAAAGCCGCCCTACCACCCCTCTTGTGATTAGTAAATTAACTTCTCCATTCTGCCAATTGTCATAGCCCCTTGTCTGCATTGAGATTTGAATGTTCCGGTAAAAATCCCCAATTGTTGTAGTAGTGTCAGGAATTACATAAATGAGATGACTGCTTGTGGCCAGGTCAACTTCCATGGTAGCAAAAATAGCTTGGTCTCCCTGCCATTGATTATCCCGGAATACCACCAGGGCTAAAGTTCCTTCATCCCTTCGATGCAGTATTTGTAGCCTTACATGCATAAGGCCAATATGTATAAACTGCATACCGCTTCGCTGAAGTTCTTCAAAACTTTCTGGTTGTATCACATTTCTGTCTATTTGCTGGCCATCTGTGCAATTTATGGCTTCTTCTGATCTATGCATGTAAACTCTGTGGTTTACATCATCTCTTCCAGACTTGTATAGTACCTTTGCTAGTAGTAGATTTGCCCTTCCCTCATGGAGAGTTGAAGTTGGGTTTCTGGAATTAGCTGCTGCTCCGGGTTTGATTATAGCGGCCTCCAGTGATTCTTCTCATCATCCTCCTTGCGTTGTATAGACGCCTTTGTTGTTGCCGATACTCCCTAATTTGATCTTCAAATAATGGATTCTGCTCCTGATGTATTATTCTTTCTGAGACTGAGGGCCTTGGTGCCGCCATTAGTTCTTCAACTTTTCTTGATCTTCTTTAAGGATTTTGAAGGGGTCCTTGTAGACTCTCAGCTTCCCTTTTCCTTCTTTTGCTTTTTCTGGAACTCCGAGGGTTAGTCTCTGAAGTTTTTCAATTAGGTTGTCTGAGATGGCTGCCGCTGCTGATGTGCTTCTGTTCTTCGTCTGCTCTAGAATTATCTTTAAATCTGACTGAATATCCCTCAAGGATTCAACAATCTGCACTAGGAGTTGAAGCTGAGTATTATTTTGTTTGATAATAGCGGAGCTTCCTGAGAAAGCTCCTTGGTATTCACTTGGTTTTGCAAAACCAACAGCAGGGGATTCTATTTGCTCAGTTGCCTAGACTGCTGCATGGTACGATTGTGTATTTCGTGCCAGAATATAATCGCTCATGCAGCTGTCCAATTTTCGATCTTATGGAGTAGATTCTCCACTCGATCTAGTTTCCTTGCTAAGTCTCTGGTAAGTCTTTGGGCTTCCTCTTCAACCAGTTTTGGTTGTTTGGCGATTTCTGCTATGAGCTCCCTCACTTCTTGCTTGGTTAAAGGTCGATTTTCTGTGAAGACTGTTGTAAGATTTTTCAGGGCGACCTTAAGCTTAGAGATTTCTTTTTCAAGGTTTTGATACCTTTCCAAAATTTGCTTGAAGTTTTTTAGGTTTACACGGGCTGATAGACAAGTTTTGTCATACACTACTGTTATGTTGTGACTAAGTTGACAGGTGTTGACTTTGGTTTCTGATGCAAGGTCAAGGTATTCTAGATTGGAAGTATGGGAATGTTCATACCAATCTTGAATTGCCTTTTCCCAAGTTTCAAGCATACCCTCTTTTCATCGACCCTCTGCTTTCATAGTTTTACCAGACTCATCTCTGGGTTTCACTGGTCTTACGTCTAATTGCCAAATATAGTGTCTTCGCCTTTTGCCCAGATAAAATTATTTACCAGAGGTTTGATAGAAGGAGGGGGTTTATACTAACTTAGAATTAGGCTAAAACAAAAATGGGTATATCACTTTCCTACTTCACAACCCGAACACCGTAACCTTAACTCTTTAGGCTAGAACCATATTCTTTTTAACTAGGCTCTGATACCAGTGTGTAATGTAAGAGATATCAAATACAGGATAATAGAAAATAAAGAGAAGATATGGAAAAACTCGTAGATTTCTATTAACTGAAAGCTTCTTACAAGGGCTCAGAATAAGACTCAAGGATTGCTTGATGTCTTGCAATGAGTTATAGTTGTCTTATATAGGAGGGAGAAGAGAAACCGGGTGCTCATTGGGCCTCATCGCATTATCTCTTGCCTTCCTAGATAAGATATGATAAGATCTTCTTTACATAAAGCACACGATACGATCTTCTTTACAGAAAGCACACAATACGAATGTGATATAAAGTCACATAATACAACACACGATATAGCTAAAGTGACATAAAGCTAAAATTAAAGTGACATAAAGCTAAAGCTACTTTACTTTCAGCATGACCCACACAGTGAGGCTAATCTTAGGAAGAAATCCATCTAGTTAACTTCAAATCCTCGGGGTGCACATTTTATTGTTGTTGTCCCCTAATTAACCTAAAAGTTTAAAACTTCAGTTTGTTTCCAATTTTGAAAAACCTAAAAAATATGAGTACCAAATGTTTCTAACAAACACAATTATGGACTTCAAATATCAGTAGCCACACACATGGATCCAAGTCTCTGACAACTATTCCTAAAAACTTTTAAACATGATAACAGAGAAACATAATATCCAGAACCAGTGACGCTGTCCCAGTATGTATTTGACACATACAAAGGAGAAAATAGAGTCCACATATCAGGGGTTATATATATAGCCGTCAATTTAGGTTAGGCCCGTCAGGTTGGCCTATCCCGCCAAGTAATTTAGGCAGGTTGGGTTGAAATTTTATCAATACATTTTAAGATGGGTTCAGATGGATTGACCCGCCTAGGCCCGTGGCCCGCGTGGATTGGCCCGCAGTGGGCTTGGATTGGCCCGTGGGTTGAGAAAGTTTATTTATTTATTTTAAATTTTAAAATTAAAGTAGAAAACTCAATGAATTAGTAGGTTTGATCCCTCTAAATTACAATTCAAGTTTTAAAATTACAATTCAAACTTAAAAATTTCAACTTAATCAATTTAAATTATAATCCAAACTTAAAATTTTTTATTTTTTTTTATTTTTTGACAAACCCATGGGTTGGCTCGCCTAACCCACGACCCGCCTTGAGTTGGGTTGGATTGGAGATTTCCTGACCCGCCAAGTTGGTGAGTCGACCCCCGCCCCGCCATATAATGGATTTTTTGTGGGTTGGTCCGCCCCACCATGGGTTGGCCCGTTTGACAACTCTAGTTATATACAAGGTCGTTATTCCTTAAATATGAAATCTATAATTGCATATCACAATAGATCACTTTATATATCATGGAAGTCTTGGAGAATTAAAAATTACAGCAAGGGTGTAAAAGTTGCAACAGAAGTAAAATTTTAAAAAAAAAACTATCCTAGTACCATAATTCAAAATACAATGGATAATGCAATACTCAAAACAAATATCATAACTTAAAATTTTGAGGAAAAGCATTGGATGTTTGAGTTGGATGCATAAAAGGGTCATAGGTGAGCAAAGTAAATTGAAGAAAGAACAAAGACAATCTGACTAATAATTGTCATCAAGCAGCACATGGCTCAAGGATCTAATCTAGTTCGATCGTCCATCCCCTTCTTAAAACAACTATTTCTTCAGATCATTTGAATGATAGATAAAATTAGAAGATAAAGATTGTCATAGAGCCAAATACAATTATGTCGTGTACAAAATATTCAAAATGCAAACTAACTAACTAAAAAACATAGAAAAATAAATGAAATCACCTGAACATGATCTAAGACACCATCCCCATTAATATCAGCATGAAGACCTCCTTCTGGCAAATGTAACTGAAAGGATAAAAAAGTAGCAAACAAACAATAACATTAAATTCAAAAAGAAAGGTGATTTCTCAAGAAAAATACTAGTTGAAATTCCATTCTCAATTGGGATATGGTTGAAGCAGAGCTGTACAACCAGATGCTAGTATAGATGATAGATTGAAGGGTAAACAACCCTTGAAGCACCCAATGTATCAAACTTCAAAATGCAATTCCTTCAAGCATAAACTAAAAATGCCAAATTCTAAGATTATGGAAAGTTAAGTCATCAAAAAATACAAATTAAGTTACAAATGAGTTTGTCTAGAATTGTATTCAGTAATTTAATATGATGTTTTTATTCAAATCAATGAGTAAGTGAAGATTTTTATTAAAATAAGGGTTTAAATTTTGGATAAGATGAACACTGGACCAGATTAGGAGTAGTTGATTAAACTGGGTTGAAAATGGATCTTAATTGAATTATAAAAATACTAAATGCATTAGAATTGGATTAACTATAAATTAAATTGGTTCGCATCAAGGTTATGTTAGATTAGAGTTTGATAGACCAGAACCTAATGTTTGTTTGGGTTATATTAAATTCATCAATATTTAATCTATTAAGCAATTTAATAGGGTTACTATTAGTGTTGATCATGTAACAGTTGAATTGTTTTGTAGCCATGGCCACTGCTGACCCCCTTGCATAAAAAACCTCTTTCCCCCCTCTGGTAGTTAGGGCATGTCCACGGAAGGGGAGGAAGAGAGTAAAGAAAGAAAGAGAGCTATAGAATGGAGAGCTATAGAAAGAGAGCTATAGAATGTTGCAAGGTTAAATTAATCTCTTTCTATAGAATCATATGTAATTTCCGCCTCTTTCCCCCCTCTGCTCATTTATGTAATTTCTTGGTCATAGCTATAGAAAGAGAGCTATAGAATGTTGCAAGGTTAAATTAATCTTTTGCAACCTTTTCATGACTCTTTCATCCACCATTGGATGGAACCAAATATAAGAAACGAAAAGCAAAATTGTTCTTTTCTTCCACCCTTTTCCTTCTTCACTTAAGTAAACAAGAAAACCTTGCTCCTTTCCCCCTCAAGCCATTTTCCCCTTAAAAAAGTCTCCATAGACCCTTGTACCAACCACCACTCCTCCTAGCTGCTGCCCGACAAAGAATTTCTCCTCGAATAGTCAAGTCTTGTAACACATTAAATTTTGTATTATCTTCATTATATAACTTTTCAGCTTTTGCAATGTAAAAAGGCAGCACAGCAATACATAATAAAAATGCAGCTATTAAACCTTGTTTTGTTTACAGTTTACTCTGGAACCAAATTTTTCGCAGACAGTTTAAAAGTTTCATCTAGCAAATAAACCTTATATAAAACAATTTTGAAGGAAATTTTTTGAAGTCAGAAAAGGTTGTCCAATTTTTGAAATAGTTTCCAAACAGAATGAAATCCATGAATCAATATAAAATTATAGAATTACAACCATTGTTTAAATCTCGTGTCGTATCGGGCAACACGAGCGGAATTATTCTTCTGCCAATCGACTAGCATGACACCAATACCGACACAACCCCACGGTCGTGTGGAGGCCCCGCAAGCTCATAGAGGCCTCGCTACACGAAGGCCTTGCGCAAGACACCGGCGGCTACACTAGGCCCTTGAGTTTTTTTTCAATTTTTATTTTTTTATTTATTTAACTGTTAATTCCTTTTTTATTTTTTAAATAGTTAATTCTTTCCCTCTTAATTCTTTCTCCTTCCTCCCAATATTTTAATTTTTTATATTCTTTTTCTCCTTAAATACATGAAAAAAGATTTCCTGATTAAAACAAATTAAATTTAATTTAATTTAAACTTATTTGATCCTAATCATTATGTCTAGACTTTAGTTAATCCTAAATTGACTTTTAGTCAATTCTAATTTTTAAAATATTAGTTTAACCTAATAGTAAGTATTAGTAATCAATAATTATATTAATAATTTTGAATTGATATATTTTACATTTAAAAAAGTACCAAAACCGTATCGACACGATACAATACCGAAACCATATCGTTCTGATCATAAATCGAAACTGTGATACGGCTCGAAATGCTAAACCATGATTACAACTTGAGGCTACAAATATTTATCCATTCATCATAATAGGGGCTAATAAAGACTAGCTAACTTATGGATAGCATTAACATAAGTTATCTCTATAAGAAAATGAATAGCAAAACCATAACAGATAAATTGTCATTCCATGACTTATTATACCAAACACACAGAAAAATAAAAGATTGGCTAGCCTAACTACACAGATTCATAATTGAATTTACCTCAACTACAACATTTTTTAGATCAGTTTGGCAGATAAATGTTTCCAGATTGAAATAAGCTATATACAACTATAGACACAAGTCTAGATAGAATTTAAAAAAATAAAGAAGATAGTATAAAGCCTAAATTGAATATTTGGATTTTTAGAATTTAAAACTGCACAGTAACTCTACTGATATTGGTTCGCATGACCAATCAAGGACTGGAAGAACCAGATAGCTTGCTAATGTTTAATAGTCATTTTTTGTACTTATTTTGATGATACCAGGCAGTAAATGACATTGCACGCTGCATGTTACAATGAGTAACAATTTGTGAAATTTGTACCAAAACAGAACACAAATGAGAAGTGATATAAATAAAACTTGATTTATGAACCAAGAGAAGATAAAATCACGTTGAAAAAAAGTAGGTTCATCATGGAAATGGAAAATAAATTGTGATGTGAAAGTTTAGGAAGTTAAACACTATTTAGTATTTGACTGAATTTCTGAAAACAAATCTAAGATTTTGTCACTTGACTCCAACATTTAATTTTCCACCTCCATTAATTTATTTTTCCACCAAATTAATATGTGAGTTAAGTTAATCAGTGGCAGCCACTGATGAGTTTTCTTATTCGATGCCTCACCAACAACTATCAAACTTGGGAGCATCTATGCATAGCTCTCGCTTTCATTACATGGATGTTACAAATCAACTTAAACATCCAAAAAAAAAAAAATTTGTGACTAACCCATGTAATCATTCTATTCTTAGGGAGAAAAAAAATGATAATGGGAAAAAGGACTGCTCCAATCCCTACAATTTTTCTATCATAAAAATTGAAAAAGATGAAAATTATGATGTTTTCAATGTTCATACACAACTAATCCATATTAATAAGTTCCTCCAGTGTATAATTATCTTGTAACATTACAGCTAATAAAACAACAACAATAAAGTTTTTATCCCACTAAGTGAGGTCGACTATATGGATCTTCCTACACTTGGATTCAATCCCTTATTACAAGAGCTAATAGATATAATTTATTTACATAAGCAAAAAATGTCAAACATTTCATTATAAACCACCTTTTCTGTTATTAGTCAAAATAATCAGAAGTACCTGGCAAATGGTTCGTCCAGAGGCCAAGTGCACAACCTCTATTCCTTCTTTCTGATGTGCAACAACGACATTTGGAACCCACCAAACTTGAGTGTGATTTGTAATGGTTGGGATGTAAAGTGATCTCTGTAGAGAGTATGTTAGAAACTAAGGCACATGAAGTCTATATTCAAATGCAGAAAAGCGTAAGTTGGCAGAGGCAGCATATCAATTAGCAAACTGCATAAATAATGTTTGAAAAAAAAAAATATTAGTCCAATATACAACTTCAAAAGACGGTTAAGGAAAATGTATCAAAGAGAAAACAGCAGCCTTGCCGGCATCGGCCTCGCTGCCTGCGCCGGCCTCCCCGAAGACAAAGCCTTCAGAGCCTCAAACAGATCGAGGTTCAACCGTCTTCGCCGAAGATGGCGCCATGGCCTTGCTTGCCGCCGATGGCAACCTGCCGGCCTCGTCGATGGCACAGGGTCACACGGATTGGAAGCGACTGTCCGCTAATCGGGAAAAAAAATGCAGGCAGCGCCTGTGCGCTACCTTGCTACGTCGGCCAGAACAACGGGCAGAAATCGCTGTTGTTATTTTCCCCAATAGGTAAAAACATAATTTAATCTACCTGGCTCTGATACAATTGTTAATCTGTATACCTGTTGTAGCGTGTCTTTACTCCAGCGGCGGGGACTGCTTCTGTCAAAGGAACGATCACGAACGGAATGGAAAGCTCCTTAAAAGTCACAAACCAAATCCTCGGATTTGGACTTAAACCTTTTATCCAACACATCAAAACACTGATCAAACATTGTCCACATGGGTCATGATGAAAACCAACACTAGGTAGTCTATTCGTGCCTAACTAAACACATCATTCCTAATAATGCTACCCAAGATCATGTTCCAAGATTACATTTAACTCACATAACCTCTCAAGCTTTCATACTTCTCATGCTTCTAGGTTTTCAATGTCTCAAGATTATATTTTATTGGTGCAGGAAGCATCAAATAATTGAATCTGTATTTTAATCATGGCAAAGGATTCGAGTTAAGATTGTATTGCGTGCTGACGAGTTAATTTAAGTGTGCAGGTAGCATAGGAAAATCTCTAGTTGGAGGTTAGGCAAGATAAAAGTCCTAGTTGAAGGCTAGGCAAGAAATCCTGGTCAGTGTGATTGAGCAAAAAGTCTTGACAGATCAAGGACACTAGGTGGGAAGTCAAAGCAGGTCAGTGGATCGGACATCTAGCAGATCGATGAGTCAACGAGGACCGGATATCAAAAGGATGTCCTGGGGTCAGAGGATTAGATATTGAGCTAAAGTCTAAACATGGTTGGAGGACCGGATATTTGGCAAAAGGTAACTCTGTTATATTTGAGAGGTGTTCTAAGATAATTACCTTAGATATTATATTATTTATTAGATAAATAAAATTATTATTTAAGTATACATTCTATATGTATTTGATTTGATCTTAAACTCAATTACTGATGTCTACAATACAATGCATAATATGAGAGAAATTATGATTATATCACAATTTATGGATATCTCTATATGTGTAATTATATACGTATTGAAATAAAATATTTCCTAGTCTATGAATTGATGAAATTGGACATGTTAGTGTTAGCCCATAGAGTTAATTTTGAGATGATTGACAAGGAAAATTTTATATTATATTTCATTAATAAAAGGTAAAATTTATGGTTATTATATTTAGTTCAGATGTGTGTCAGATGAATAAATATAATAATGTCCTAGGATAGTAGGTTCTTGTTTATAGCATATCAATTGGTTGAATTGATAGTGAGAGGTTGTAAATATATATAGAACACTACTCTTAACTATTCCTAGTCAAGCTTTAATATACAAGGGCAATATTAATGTGTTGAGATTAGCATGTAAGTGAACTGATGACTTAATCTTACAAGTCATAGATATAAGATATCAAGTTGATACATGAGTATATATTAGAAAATTTAAAGTTCAAATGGAAATAGAGGTTCAGTCGACTGATCAAGAGGATCAATCGATCAAACAACTTTAGAAGGTACAGATCGGATGAGATCAGATCGAGCAAAGAAGGAAATTTTGGAAATCAGCCCATTGATCAAAAAGATCAGTTGATCAAACAACGAATTTCATGGAATGGATCGAATTGATTAGAATCAGAGCATATAAGGAAAGATAAAGGTTTAACCGACTGTATAAGGTTCAATCCACCAAATGAAGCATCAAGATCCAAGACTCTGAATCCAACTCACTCATCCTTTTTTGTTGTTCAATTCATGCAAGTGTTGTTACTACTATGCCAAGAGGCTCTCCGATAACTACGACGAAATTCTATCTTTTGTCGACGTACTTTACTCACTTGTATTATATTAAAGGAAATAATAGTCTGTCACTATCTTCTTTATTTTTTATATGTCTTCTCTTTTTCTACGAAAGTTTTCGGAGAGAAGGATTTTAGTATATTACCCAATCAGAAATGATCGAAGACATCGTGGATCTTAGAGTAACAGTCGTTGGACTATAAACCAAGTAATCTACGTTGTCTTTGTGATTTATTTTTCACTACATCTCTGTGTTTGTTTTCGTAAAAAAAAAGAAAAAGTTCTTACGCGATACTCATCCCCCTATCACATATTTTGGTCCTAGAAGACATCGTCAAAAATTCTAGATGACGTCCGTGCAAAAATAGGATCCTATTTTATGGATCATGATCCTATGATGATGATGGCAGCAACCTTTCAAAGCTTGAAGATGATATGCAAATTATGTTCGAACAGGGCTAAATGTAAGTATGTGATATGCATCTTAACTCTCATATGTTTAAACAGTCCCTGAATGTGTTGTAAATATTTTGCGTTGTTGTCAAATGCAGCCTGGATGGGTGATTTGGATGTCAATCAATATGTTAACAATTAAATACATTGGTTGGATCCATGAGGTAATTTATTTTATGCTAGGGTTATTTATTTAAAATTTTAATTCATAATTTTTAATCTTTTATATTTAAAGATATAAATGTAGATTTTATTATAGATAAATTTTATATTTTAAAATTTCATAGAACACAGCTTCATTGAACAGTGAATATAATATTTTTTTATTATATATAATTTATTATATTTTTTTGATAATATATAATTTATTATATTAAATTCAAATCCCAACTTTAATTTATATATCCATGCTAATAACAGTGCTATGTTTGGATGGCCCTTCATGCGGAAGAATTTTTTATACTCGAGGGAATTCCTATTTGTTGGGTGAAATATGAGGTTGTGATGGTAGTAATGTCTGTTCCGGCAAGGATAGCCGGTGAGAAAATCAAATCTTATAAAATTATATATACATAAATCAAATCTTAATATATATATATATATATATATACTTGTTTTGCACACCTCATGAGTACTGGTTGTTCTCTTCAGCTAGCAGAGAAGAGAAATAGTGTGGATTCACTTAAAATTAAATCCAATATACTTATTGATGCATATGGGTAAGCTTTCATCAAACACTTGATCTCCCAATTACCAGATCTTGCGATAAATCAACCCAAATGGACAACAATGCAAGGACTGAATTACAGATATGAAGAAGCAAAGCAAGCATAAGGAGAACTTAACTAAGATGAGAGATATCCGTATCCTCAGAAATCTTGAACGTCTCTGCTGCACCAAATTTCTTCCTCCCTCCTTCCCATTCATCGTCAGAGTTCTCACTGCCATCCTCGTCATCATGATGGCTCATCGGTGTTGAAGGATCACTGATGCTTTTGGAGATGCAGTCACGGGTAGCCAACATATTGACCTGCCCAAGATGTGAAATTTCAACCACAACTGTGTCATCATCTGCTGGAAGAGGCTGCTTCCACGGTTCCCCATCAATCCTCATGAATGTGTGGTCTGCTGCACCCTTGTGGAACTCGAATCGGATTCTACGTGCCTGTAGAAACAAACTTTATTCAGCTTATCTTTCATCTGCTTGGTCAGGAATTACTCCGTTTATGTTTTAAAATAGACTCAGTATGATGTCAATATATTCAAGACTTGAACTTTCTCAAGAAACTAGTCTCTCAGAACAGTAAATTTTAAAAGATCAGCTAGCAAATTGTCATGGCTTCATAAGATGTATGTTCACCTGTGCGAGGCGGGTTCCATGTCCGTTTGGAGCTAGCAAAACAAGCCCATGCCAGGCATCACGAAAACCCACCACCTCGAGAAGGCCATCGTCAACATATGGCCGAGTAAGATCCCTCTAGAAAAGAACCAAACATGTAGAATGAATTTGTACAGGGGACATTATTTTATGCTAACTATTACTGTTTGTCATATAGAGCAACTCACATCTCTGGTTTTCTTCTGATTAGGAGTTCCCCATGGATTAAGTCCCCCAGAAAAACTAGGCAAATTGAGACAAATAATTGACCGAATGCTGTAGATCCACAAGCAGTTTATGAGTTGATAGCCTATATATGGTAGTTTTATCCCAAAATTTTAGACAGAATAAAATCAATAGGTAGACTTTAAAAGAATGAAATGTAATTGAGAAATTGTACATCAAAAGTTGATGAATATGTAGTTTTACAAACAAATAATGACAATTCAATCAAGAAAATATGAAGAAACTTATCATAATATCTCAAACTCCATTCATGTTGATCAACAGATCTAATGTCTCCAACAAACTACAAATAAAAATCAATACACGAAAAACCAAAACATCATTCAGGAAGTGAAACTAAATTGTTGCATAATAGGTCATTCCAGCTTATGTAAGATGGCAATCATATAAAGCTTATGAAAAAATTTGGACTTTTATCATTTTATGCTATTGCCTAAGAGACCAAAACAAAACAATAAATAATAATAATAATAACTACAAAAATATGAGTGTTTGGATCAATCAACTAAAATAATCAGAATATTATCTGATTGTTTTGCAGTGTATTACTCTAACACAAGTAAAATGATAACCATATGAAGATTATTAAAGGACTTGATTTTTAGGCCAGATGAAACTGACAAAAAAAAAATAGAACCAATAGGGCAAACAAAACTTACACTCAATCAATCAAAAAAACTCATTCCACTGCAATGTTAAGCATCCAAAAATAATAATTACTAGAACTTAATTGTCATTTTTCCTTCCTAAGTATAGCAACAAATATCTAACAGTCTGGTACAATGTGTCTGGCTATGTTACAATCGAGCATTTGATTGATAGTGAAATATTAAAACTGGGAACTAGATTCATGTGAAATGTTGAATTATTTGTGTACCTATGAGGAACATTTAGATCTTCCCAGTGACCAAGACTTTTCATGATCTTCACTTTTGCAAGTTGTGCAATATTCCTGCATGCACACATAGAAATATCAAACAATTTTTGCAGATTTTTTTACAAAAATAAGAATCTAAAACAAGAATTGTCATATAGTCCTAAACTGTCCCTGACATAATAGTCATTCAAGTACCAGATACAACCTTCGATTGCGAGATAAATACTATAAAGAAAGGACATGTATGAGCAATTAGTTAAAACCTTCTTATCCATGCATATCCTCTGTCCATCAGAAGTATTGTTGTCTGACAATGGATGGATGACATTAGCATCCATTTCCTTGCAAAGAAAGCAGTGGGGCCACATTTATTCCTCTCTTTAAGAGGGAAGCTTTTGTGGAGAATTTATTTTGATGGAGATTCCTATAGAAAATTTTAGTTTATGGGAATCCTGATAGGCAAAATTTTCTCTGTCAAGAAGTCACCATCCAGTGAAAGAGTAGAGAATATATTTGAACAATTCCAATGTCATAAAGACTGGTTCATGTTCTCAGAGGAGAAGAGATTAACATAATTTGTGCATAGTTTGTCACATCCACAAGTTCTCTGAAAGGTGAGAACAAGTCAACCACAATTTTATTTATTCAAGATATTGACACTTATTTGTTGATTCCTCTCTTGTGATTAACAATAATCAGGTGATTTGATATTTAATCAGCATTAGTATTTGTAACTTGACAAGCATGAACATGAGTGTTCAAATAAGATGAATTTTAGTTATCATGTCAGGATGTACTATAGCTTGATATGGGTAATTTTGGTGAAACAATTGATGGTTGTTGGTTGATTATCCTCACAACGGTTTAGGTAATCGGGTTATCAATAGAGGAGCACTCCCCTTCTAGTTTCAGTGTTTATCATAGTAGTTTTGGTAGTAGGGTCCCCTTCACCTATTTCCAATGTTATATCACAAACTTTAGGCACCAAGGTTCCCTTTACTTGGTACCTAGGAATTGAGATAGAGATGAGAGAGGGGTAGATCAACCAAAGAGGAATCGAGATAGAGATGAGTGAGCAAGAGGTTGCCGACCTCACCCTTAGGGAAATAGCTCTTTGAGAAAACCTATGGATTCGATACCATGTAGAAATTAGGGAAAGTAGATACTAGTATTGCATATCTTTTTCTCAAAGGATCCTTATATCTATTTATAGATTTGACGTAAACATCATAATAAACATAAATAATTCTATATAAAACATAAGCATTAGACTATGTCGTCAATTAACTTTTTATCAGATTAATGGATGTGAATGGTCTAAAGATAATTTGTAAAACTTTAGTTGCTTGACTAATTTTCCTAAGTTGTTCTTGCAAAATGTACTATACGTAACCTCTTTAAAGGAGCTTTCACTTAATAAACCAAGTAATTATTTTCTTGTCAATTTGGTAAATAGTATCATAATAGATGGCACATGATTATTATTCTTTCCCTTGTCTACATGACAAGTCCATAAAATTAACTTGCTAATGAACTCTACATTGCTGAGCTGCAACCTAGATTATCAAACTTTTCTGTTATTAAACTGAACTTAAAATTACAGCTGGAGGTATCAAATATTCTTGAAATTACCTTGAAGAAGGATGAACCAGAGAAGCAAAGAACCACCCTTGTGTGCACCCAAGTTTAGCATACGTAGTCTGTACAAAGACATTCAGCACTTTAATCAAAGGACCAATAGTTTAGTTCATATACAATTTAGATTATTCATGGATTTCATACAATAATACATCACAATTATACTAATATGATGCAACACAAGTGAGACTACTTTAAGCATTTGCCCTTGACATTTTTACGTGTCTAAGAAATCTCATTTCATGCATTGAGAATCACATATTTATTAAGAATATAATATGATATAGCAAATCTTTTCTTTGGATAAATGTATTTGTCGGAACCAAGAAAATCTCTTTATTAGGAATAGATTTCTTATATTTATTCCATAAATCCTCATGCAAATTCTTCATATACTTGTTTTTGGCTCAAGTGACTATCCAAATATGAAAGTAGATCTCAACAAGTTGGTGTTGGGTATAGAAGTTTTAAGAAAGTACATAATCTCGGGCTAAAAAATCTAAACCATGATCGTACACATCGTAGTGCTAGCAAAAATGACCACATACATAACATCGATGTCGCAATCTTTAAGATCAATAATGGGGGTCTACAAAGAGTTGAAGATAGTATTATGAGGTTATAACAAAAAGGGGAAAAGCAGTACCTGATTAACTATCTGGTTCTTGAATTTTTCAGGGTGTAGCTTCCGCTCAGAATGAAATGCATATGATACTTGGGCATCCATTCCTGGAAACAAGCTTGATACATCACATATATGGTCCATATTACATTCATCGTTAATTAAGCTGAAAAAACAACTCTTTTTGCTCTATGAAAGTAAATGGAGAAGATGGGTATTTCAACAAAGCAAAAATATATATAATATCATTAACATGATATTACAGTACATCGACAATTCTGGAACCTGCAGTCATACTTCAATTGGATTGCCTAAAATGTATTCTACTCCTAATAAAGGTAGACAAGAAGAGTGTACAATAAAAGAATAAATTATGAGCATTAAACAGTCTAATAATAAGAGTAAGCCCTTGTAGTAGACTCCTTAGTAATTTTTGTTTAAACTAGTAGAACATTGTTCAAACCTGAATTCTGAAGCATAGATAGAAAATATAAACCGAATACAAAAATACAGAGACAATCAACCATAAAAGATAAGAAAAGAAGAAAGTGAATCATGGGCACCTCATGATCAAGACAAAAAAAGAAGGTATAACATGACATTCATGTCAAGCTCACAAATTGAGCCACACAATCTAGGTAAATTTTACCTTCATAGAATGGACATACTAACCAATTTGTTGACTGATTAGTCTTTATGAATTCAATTAGTAATTAGTTGCATTTTTATAAAATATAAATTTTCTTACCCATGCTGAAGTAATTCCAGAAACCACCACGGAAAGTGTGATAGCCTTCCTGAAGAAAAAGGTATTGAGAGAATAATCAAAAAACAGTTATTAGAACATACTTCAGAAACATTTGAAGAATCAATAGTATTATAAACATAAATAATACTAACTTATCTACTAAAACTCTTCAAAAAAGTTCTGGCTTTGTGGTGTTATGATGGCAATGTAATAATTCTAATTCACATACAATCACTAGGATAAGAGACAATCCATTAATTTTTCTTACCACATTAAGTGAATCTGAGCTTGATACACGCTGAAATGCATGGAGGGAATGTGGTAATTCGAGCGGAGCAATTGGATCGCAAGTACCTTCCTTAGGAGCTTTCATCCTCATAACAATATGCCAGCTTAAATAAACCATAGAAGCAGTAATTCAAAAACGCTTGCTCTTCAAAGTCAAATATGTAACATCTATAGACAAAATCAAACAAATAACATCATTGAATTATGTGGAGAATAACTCAAATTCCCTATGAATATAGCTTCTAAACCATGGGTTTGCTGTCCAAATTATACAATATGTTACACATACATATAAGAGCATGAATTGCACCTTATATCATCAATGACTACTCCTGATCACCACCACTTTCAATAAATTAACTAATATTCAGACTTAGCACTAAAAGCAACCTACACCAATTTGAGAACTTACTAGTGTGTCTATAGTAGAATCATGGTTATGGTAAGAATCCATGGATGCATCACTCGAGAAGACTTTTTCAAATTCCATTAGAAAAGAGGAGGAAAATGCTTCATTTTCTTATTCATTAGCTAATGCTCTATTTACCCTGAAGGATGGATACAAAATGGAAAGGGATCAAGGATGGAAATAAATCAGCAGTGAAAATGTAAAGAATCAATGGTGGAGAAGGAAAGATTAGTGGTGGAAAATGTCAATAGGAAAGGAAAGCAGAAAAGAGGAAGAGAAACTAACTAGGTCGTGAGCTTGCTGTTAGTATTAGCCCTTAGAATCAATTATGAGATGATTGACAAGGGAACTTTTATACCATATTTCATTAATAAAAGATAAAGTTTATAATTATTATATTTACTTTAGATCTGTGTCAGATGAATAAATATAATAATGTCCTAGGGTAGTAGGTTTTAGTCTACCACATATCAATTAATTGAATTTATAGTGAAAGATTGTAGTTATATATAGAACACTACTTTTAACCATTCCTAGTCAAGTTTTAATATACAAGGACAATATTAATACGTTGAGACTAGCATATAAATCAACTAATGGCTTAATCTCAAGTCATGGATAAAAGATATCAAATTGATACATGAGTATATATTAGAGAATATGTATTAAATTGACCCTCTATGGAAATATTTCATGGATTGTTATATGAGTGTCATAAACATTCTCATAGTGACTATTAGTGTGAATAGTCTTTAGACTTGAAGTCACTACAATTTCCTATATAAGGAGTTGTGTACTTTACTATCGACAAACGTCACATGTAACAAGGTGAACTATAAAGTCAATCACCGGTGTGCAATAAGTTATGTGAAGGGATATGAGTGATGTAAATTGGATTTATCCCTTCCATATGACGGAAGTGATATCTGTAAGCCCCGTGATTAAGTAAGACTACTAAGCTGGGCAGGAAGTCCTGGTTAGTGAAACTGGGAAAGGAAGTCCTAAATGGAAGTTAGGCAAGGGAAAGTTGAAGCAGGTCAAGGGTGACCAGATGTTTGATAGGTGAGAAGTCTACCTAGTGAATTGACCTAACTAGAGGTTAGGCAAAGGAGAAGTCCAAGCAAGTCAAGGATGACTAGATGTTTGGAAGGTAGAAAGTCTACCTAGTGACTAATCCTAACTAAAAGTTAGGCACGGGTAAGCCTAGTAGGTTAGACTTAGAGAGTAAGGCTTAGGTAAGCCTAGTAGGTCAGATGGACTATAGTTAGGCTTAGATTGCTTATTTGTATGCTTATCTTATACTAGGAGTTGAAAGCAAGACTGAGAAAGCATAAGAGGATCAAATAGAAGCAGCCGAACCAAATTCAGAAGTCAACTCAGGTCAAACTTGGTTGACTAGTTCCAAGCGCCCGGAACGGTCCAGGCGACTTGGTAAGGTCCAGGTGCTCGGATCAGGTGGAATTGGCCCCGATCAAGACCGATGGAACCGGATCAGATCGGTTCAAGGCACCCAAAAAGGGATCGAGACACTTGAAAATGTCTTTATATGACCTCTACGCCCAACACTAAGATACAACCCTAACTCTCATACTTGTTCATCCTGCAGTGCTATTGAACGCAAACGGAGCTAAGCTCGTGCAACCGGGGAAGATCTAGGAAGGATGTGCTGCGCTCAGAACTTCCAAATCGGTTACACACGTGTTTGTTATTTAGTTTTTGTCTTCCTCAGTTGTATTTCATCTTTATATTATTTGGACTATAAGATGGATTTCTCCGCCTTTGAAAAAGTTTCGAAAAGGAGACCATTAGTAGACAGACGTCTTTCCTTACATAGGCCTTGGGTGTATTAATGCTAGGGGGTTAGGAACTAAGTAAAAAATCCACGTATCTTGTGCTTGTTAATACTAATATCCACTGCTAGTGTTGTGATAGAATGAACAAACGACGAGCGTTATTCACCCCCCCCCCCCCCCCTCTAACGTGCACCAGTCCTATAGTTGCAAACCTTGATTTATTGAGCCTTACTTCATTGCCTCATTTCAAGGGATGGTGATAGTGACTTTACACGAGTGATAAACTGGACACATTGTAGGCCGTGAAGGAGAAGTGGAGCTTTGGATCACGTTAAATATTCTTAGCAGTGTGTTATTTTATTTTATATTTATTCTCATTGTGATTTGAGCACTTGAATCATCACACATGCAGTCACTAATAATATATTTGTTTAACCTTGTGTTTTACGTAGGGAATGTCAACAATTTGGGTCTACTTATTCACCCCCTATCTATCCATAAATGAACTTGCACAAATAACCCACTCAAAGCTCTAAAATCACCATCATGAGCATCAACATCATCACCAACTCATGCTTGTCCCAACTATTTGTGCATGATTATATGAATTTTATACTGCTTTATGCAAGACTATGCTACAAGAATATTTGAATTAATATACTATATTTACATCATTAACTAATGTTTTCTTTATCTCTTATCGCGCCTTCAATTCTAATAGATTCAACCCTTCTAACTATAGAATTTATTGGTTGCCTTTGAACATAACTATATGACCATATCAACCTAACTTAGAGCTCCAAAATACTCTACTTAAATAGTTATGAAGGATTAGGTAAGATTTCTAATGGACTAGGTAGAAAGATTAATTGTACCTAAATAACCACTAGAAGAGATTTACTTTGTAGAGATAGGAATGAAAAGTATATGAATGATCATCGACAACCCTATAGGTTTCATTAATAACTAAATAATGGTTAGCAATCTAATTATGTACGAAAGAAATTACTTAATGACAATGGTATAACAAACTACGATTATCAACGGTGTAAGGAACACATTTTTCCAAATACTTAATTCATGGTGTTATTGGTAATACATCCTTGCATTGATCTCAATTAAGATAAAATTTGGATTCCAAATAGTTGAGACAAACAATACTTGATGATGATGATGGTGATAATACAAATTCTATTGTCTAATAAGTTTGCAAAAGTAGTTAATTTTAACAATTACCTTAAATTCTAAGCAAACCTAATTACTTATTAGATGTTGAGCAATGTGTAAAATACTAGTGAATGTTGGAGTGAGAGAGGGAAACACGATGAAAATGGCAACTCATCCTTCTCTATATCAAACCATTTCAATATGTGTAGTGCTATCAAACCGGTCAACCTGTGGAGGGGCAGGCATACCCTCCAAAAACCCATCATATGGCGAGGCGGGGTGAGCCGGCCCACCATCCTAGCAGGCTGGGAAATCCCTAACCCAATCCAAGGTTGGTTTGGATTGAGGATTAGGCGGGTCAAACCCACGAGCTCATTGAAAAAAATTTTGAAAAAAAAAATTATCAATGGGCCAACCCAAGCCCACTACAGGTCAGCTGGCCACAGGCCCGCAACCCATGCAGGTCAACCCACTTAGACCGGATTGATAAAATTTCAACCCAATGCGCTTAAATTATTTGGCGAGACAAGCCAACCCGACAGACCCAACCCAAATTGATAGCTTTAAATATGTGTATGAGTTCAATACATCCCACTTTTCTAACACTGAATTGGCTTACGTTTCCCTCATATCATATTATTAACTATAACACGGCAAGAAAATCAGTCCAGAAAACTAGGTAAGTGATGATTGGATATCAAACCGTTCAAGTAGCCAATAACCATGCTAATACACAACATGTCAACTTAGGTTAAAAAGTATTAAACATTTAGCTGGCTATTAAATGAACATTTGGCATGCACCACAAAGCAATGTGCATCAAGGCAGTCAGGAACTAACTTGTGCTTCACGTCAATTGTGGCACATGAACATCAATAAGACACCTAAAGAAAGCACCCATTAGCCAAAATCAGGAATAAAAACTCTTCTGTTGCACATGCAAAATACCTTTAATTTCTTTCCTACATAAAAACCTTTTGTTCATAATTTTTTCATTAGTAATTTTTATGTTTTCACCAAGTTATTGTTGCTCTGATAAACTTTCGCCAAGAATAAGTAACAAATGTTCAATCCAATCTCAGTATCTCACCATCAAAGGTCAAGGTGCATTATTCTGAAATCTTCAAAGTTTGGATAATCAGGATGAGGTTTGATCTAAATACATCAAATATCAATAATCAAGGTTTTAACCAAATCAGTCAGCAAAACTTCAGAATATATGCAATTACAATGTGAAAGGGAGAATTCACTACTAGGAGCACTTGCAAATCGAGCACTTTCTCCAAAGCCTCTTGGAATTGATAATGGGGAAGGCACACGGTCACTGTGTTATTAATAGACAAGGTCTTTACCAATAAAGATAGATTTTGGGTAAGTCGTTCAGCATGGATATGGCACCAATACCTAGCTTCAGTGCTTTGGGGCTTCATTTTAGAAATGTCACAGTGTTACATTAATTCTGCTGATTATTTATTTCCCTGAATTCTACTGGTTGCTAACATTTTTCTTTTCATTTTCCCCATGATTTTCTAATTTTTAGTTGCTGAAAATGTTTATCCATTATACTAGTACCCTGTGTTGAACAGTTCAATAATTACAGACAGTCAGGGTAGAAAGAACGTCACAATTTCCACATACATATGGGAAAAATTATTGACATAACTATCAAGTCAACCAAGTCCGATAGGTAACTTAAATTTTGATCTGGCAGTAAAAGTGTGATCTAATAATATCCATCATACAGATCCAGACAACTTTTAAATCACATCTACCTTTTTAGGTTTTGCTGAACCAGCATAATCTGCAGCCTTTCCAATCGCTCTTGCAATTTTATTTGATGCATCTTTCCCTGGTGGATTGTGCTCAACAGGCTTATACACAGTGTGTGTGGGAACTTTGCCAGGTGTTTTCTTCAAAGGCTTCCTTTTATGCTTTCGGAAGTGTGCTAACTCTAATGCAGTATCTTCCCTCCTATCCTGATAAGAAAGACAAGTATACTACAGTATGAGCAAGTGGACTCTTGGGCTAATATACAGGAAGCAAAGAAGTTCAGGATTTACCCAGCGATGAGGCATAACACCAAGAATGGATTCTCTAAATTCTCTACATTCAAACTGCAAATGGAAAAAAATATGATATTGAAGGTGATCAAGAAAGTTCAAAAAATATACAGATTTGTGATTATGGCTTGCAGTATTATCATTCAAAAGTAGCAAACTACTCTAAAAATTATATTACTTTTGCTGATGACTTAGCAATATTATCATCCAAAGAGTAGTGAATCACTCTACAAATAATAGCTGGTCAAAACAGTCATTTTTACCACTACATAATTATTTTAAAATTGGTTAAAAGCAGCTATTTTAAGAAACAATTTGGATAAAATCATGCACAAACTCCAACAGAATGTATACAACATTAACACTCAACAGAGATTCTTCACTACAAGTAACATAATGCATTTTCATCTACTCTATGTTCATACTTGAGATTCATTTTCAACAGAGATTCCAGTATCCAAGATAGACATAAACAGCAATTATGAACAAATTGAACATACTCAAGATATTTCATGCAGCACTAAGACACAATAAAACAATTATCAATAGCCATACATCTTATCTGTGTCAAATAAGTGGCAAAGTAAATGCATCAACTAACACAATTTGAAACTCAGTTTTTCTCTTGGGTAATGGCAAATTTTGTTGTTTACCTCTCCAGGGTGACGAGTATTAAGAGCATGGGCATCAAGTTTGTAGTTGTGTTGGGGAATCAACTGTGATGCATCAGAAGATTGAACCTGGAAATTCTGCAGTGTCCATTTTAGAGGGGATCAGAACATTAAGAAATACACCACAACATTAATGTGATGAGTGCGCCTTGAGAGCTGAGTCATCTAAGGAAATAAGCAGATTGAAAAAACAAATAAAAAATACTATATGTCAGTTAGGAGCAGAAAACTATTTATATGGTATGTAATGTCATAAAATTGTGCTACTTTTACTCAGACTTACAGACTACAAAATTACATAATCTACCAAATGCACACAATAAAATAGCTGAAGAGAAGGAACTAAACGAGTTCCAGTGAGTTGTGTAATTGAGTCCATATGAGGAAGATTACGAGTGAACATACTTCATTCTTTCTACTCCATCTTAGTGTGCCAGTACGGCCAGCAAAAGCATAAAATGCAAAATGTCGTAGATCTGCAGTGCTGCTTCCAGAATTCTGCATCAAAGGAATGACATACATTAGTAGAGTCCATGAGAAGGCTACCCTTGAAATCTAACTTCCACAGGAGGTTATATTATGAACAATCATCTAGAACTCTTATAATTAATTTATAGTAGAAGTAGCCTAATTTGCAGAAGAATAATGAATCCATGCCAATCATCAAAGAACATCCAGGCAAACTAGCTAGGGCTTAGCAATCAATAGTAATGAACTGAGTTAGTCATAATTAACTTTTTTTTAACTATAGAAGAAGATTTATCAGGAGTGAAGTTAAATCTCTGATGATTCCACAATTTGGTTTAATTGCGTGAATCAAAAGGCATACATGCAAGATCTTAAAATGGGCCTCGCCATGTCCCACAATATTACTTACTATAGAAAGATAATAAATGGGAAACTAACCTATTAATCCAAATATACTGGATTATGGCATAGCTGAATAATAGTACAGTACTCAACTAAACTGTTTAATATTAGTGATAAAGCTACTGATCCAACCCATATTTTATACAAAAAAAGGAATACGGTAGAAGAAAAAAAAATTCAGCTACACGCAATCTGTTCTAAAAAGAGGTCAAGGCAGCTGCATATGTGATTTCAATAGGCACTGCATTTCATACTTTTTGAGTCGCCTTCAGGTAAGTATTTTAAGAAGTGATCCAGGTGAATCACTTGAATGGTTCAAGCAGTTAGGCGCTTCAACTGGATGGATTGGGCAGGTTAGACTAAAGGTTCACTTAGCTACTGTTTCACTTGATAATTATTACTAAAAAAACCCTAACCTCAATCCTCTCCCATGACTCCCAAAACTCTTTGCTCACCCATGATTCCCAAACTCACAAAATCATAAGAAAAACCAAAGTGATACTCAACTACTGATTTCACTGCTCTGGCAATCTTTTTCTGCTTTCTTATCTTCTCCTCTAAGAGATATCTTTTCCATCTCTTGTCTAGTTCTTCCCTTTTAATGGTGGCTTATTCCTTTTTTTATTTCTCCTCTTTTAGGCTTTGTTTACTCCAAAGGGTGGATAGAGAAAGGAAAAGGATTAAGGAGAGAAAAAGATCAACAGTGGAAAAGGAAAAGAAAGAAAAAGAGAGAAGGGAGGACGAAAGGAGGAAAGGGGAAGGTGATGAGGAGAAAGGGAGGATAAATTCATGGTAGGAGGAAAACGTCATGGCGAAGCCAGGCCGCTACGAGCTCATGGCGAAGCCAAGCTGCTGCAAGCTCATGGTGAGGCCAAGCCGCCGCCAGCTCACGGCCAAGCAAGGCCGCCACAAGTTCATGACCAAGAGAGGCTGCCGTGAGCTCACCAAGCTATTGGCTCACCAGAGGCAAGCTCACTTGGTTTTTGCTCTCAATGGTTGGTCGTTGGCTTTAGCACGGGAGTGATTGATCATCGGATTTATCACGAGAGTTGTTGGGTCAATGAATTTGGAAGATTGTTCTCCATTCGTTAGTTATTAAAACATTCGGGTAGAAATATGGCTTTCAAATTAAGTTCTAAATCAGTAGATGCTGCCAAAAGCCCTATTTTAGGCAAATGAAAAAAGGGATTAAAATTGATGAATAGATAGATTTGGAGTCTATCCTTTCTTTGATTTTACACTAAGTAAATGAATAAAATTATCTCAATTCTCATGCAATTCCTCGTTTCCTTCATCCATCCTTTAGTGTAAACAGGGCATTATAGTTGTGGATAGCAAATTTATTTCTCCTTGCAACAAAGTATCCTCTAACTTGATACCTTCTTCTCCATCATCTCCTTTTTCTCCATGCAATGAGTTGTGTATTTTCTTGCTATACGGATTTATGGATCTTATGTATTTATAAACATGTTTGATTGAATATGCTTGTTTGTTATGCATTGCTATGTTATGTAACTTATATATTTTGTCTATGTTATGTGTTTTTGTGCAATGTGAAATGATGAAATAAATGTGTTGAGTTTACTTATCACTTGTTTATTTGTAAACTTATTTATTTTAACTGATTAATATACTTTGATGGATATCTATGCCAGTCGTTTTAAACTTTTATCAGTTTAAACATCATTTTCATATTTTTCATGTTGGCCACATATGCCCCAACATACTCTGCACATTTCCCCCTTAAAATCACTAATTAAACCCCTGGATGCAACATTAATTTTTATTTCTAACCACAAAATTAATGTTAAGCATGCTTAGGCAAGAGTAGTACTAGAATGAGTGACCCTCTAGAAAGTCCTCGTGTTCCGCCTATTTAAGGAAGGGAAGCATTGGCACAATAGTAAAATTGTTGCTATGTAACTTAGAGGTCACGGATTCGAGTCTCGGAAATAACCTCTTGCAAAGCAGGGTAAGGTTATGTACAATAGATCCTTCTCCGGGACCCCACATTGGCAGGAGCTTCATGGACCAGGCTATCTTGTTTTCTAACCACAAAATTAAAAAAGCTTTTTCATGAAATATGTGCAATCCCAGTGCATTAGGTTCTCCCCAATGAAAGGTCTGGTCGAGATAACTGGTCTCATTAGCAAAAGAAGTAAACATTCAATTCTGGACCAAAATTTTCTGACAATGCAAGGACAAGATGAATCAGATAGCCTTCTCATGCTAGCAAAGGAACTAGATAATCCCAAAGCAAATAGTCCCCACAACTTTGCATCAATAGGATGGTATACAAAACCTTGCATCTGCAATCAAAGAATTTTTATAACTCAAACCTAGCCATGTGGCACTAAATTAGTAACCCTACAAACGCACCAAAGATCTCATAGCCTTAATGAGTCATCATTCAAATGATATAAAGACCATAAATCTATAAGTATACACATAAGCATAGGGGATACTTTGATTTCTGAAGGGACTGGCAATTATCTTGTACCTTATTTCCTTTTCAAGCCATCAACCTAAGATTAAAAAAATTAATTAAATAATCTCAAAGACTGGTTACGATTGAACTCCAACCCCATCCCCCCTCTTCAGTCTAGAGCAATCAGTTAACTCTCTTTATATAGTCAATTCAATCGACCAGTCGAGCAAGCAATGAAAAGAACTTCAAAATGCCTATATAGTTTGATAAAAGATCTTTAGAAACCAATTCCATTTCTACAAACTGAGAAAAATGCCAATGTAACTACCCTCAGATACCAAGACTAGACATTTTTGCTGGGAACTCTCACTCCAACAACAAGCTCTGGTTGGAGCTGCAAGGAAGGTTACCTTGAGATATGGCCAAATGGATAAAAAGAAAGTTAGATTAGGAAGCTGCCCTAACAAGGTAAGGAAATAACAACAAGCCCTGGTTGCAGCTGCAAAGGAAGGCTACCTTTAGATATGGTTAACTGGATAGAAGGTAACTTGCCTGCTCAAAGAAACTAAATCAATTAGATTAAGCAGGTCGCCTTAGGAAGGTAAGGCAGCAGTGGAATGAAGCATTGATTTGAACCATCAAGAAGATGCTCTTCTGTTAGGTCCTTTTCCAGTGCAACACAGGAAAGTGCCTTCTTTTATCATCCCAAAGGCTTTTTTGCATTGCATGCATGGCATAGAAATTATTGGCTATAAAATTATATTTATTAGAATAAATCTCCTAGAATAGGTCCATAAACCTCCTATATAAAGAGGGGCTTGTATCTGATTAATGAAATAAGATTTACTGATTTATTTGGTTAACATGGTATCAGAGCCCTAATTTCGGCGCCGACTTCTCTTCGCTCCTCCTCGCTCCTCACGCGGTTTGCTGATCGCGTTTTCTGCGAAACCCTCGCCGCGCGCGTTCCTTCCCATCGCGTGTCGCATCTTCTTTCGATTGCAACGAAAGCGACGCCGCCGTAGTCGGTGGCGAACCAGGCCGTGGCGTTGCGGCTGGAATCAAGTTGCTCGCGATCTCGCGCAGGACGTCGTCGAGCCACGTCGCCGAGATTCTGGAGGCGCTCGCGGCACCGCGCCTGTTCACACCAGTTCGCGTCGAGAAGAAGAAATTCGCCCAGCCTGTTGCCTTCGCAGCCGTCTGTCTGCTGCCGATCATCAATCCCTTGGAAGCTTCTTACACCTTTCTCTCACCCTTCTTCACTGCTGCCATCGCCAAACAGGAAGCCCAGGGAAGAATCTCCACCCGGAGCAGCATTGCACCTCGATGGGCGATCCGTTATAAAGTTTCCACAGTTCTGCCCATCAGCTCGCTGAGAGCAGCGACCGATCAGCCGGCTGTCCAAGAAAAAAAAAAATCAGAATTCTTCATCGTCTCCTTCTTTTGTTACTACTGAAGCAGTCTTCAGAAGGATTTTGCCTTCCTACTTTGTTCTGCCACTGCCAACGCCCTCCTTGCTACCTTGATAGTAAGCTTATTCAAAATCAGAATTCTTCATCATCTCACAACAGTAAGTAAGTTTGTTCGATCTTTGAGAGCTGCATATCTTTGCCTTAAGTAAAGATCAGAGTTATTTGATGTCTCTTATGAATAAAATCTTATGGTTGAAAATAAACCTTCTATCATGATGGATAGAAACAAAGAAGGAGACTCACAAGCTTCTGAAACTCAGACATCAAATTCTAGTAGTATTATATGTAACTATTGTCACAAGCCGGGTCATACAAAATTTGAGTGCAGAAAGCTTCAGTACAAAAATCAACAAAAACATCGGGCTCATATTACATCCACTAATGATACCTCTGATAAATTGGTGCTTGTCTCTGCAGAAGAATTTGCCAAGTTCTCTCAATATCAGGATTCACTTAAGTTTTCATCTTCCTCTATCACTACTATTGCTGATTCAGGTAACCACCATACATGCCTTGTTTCCTCATCCTCTAAGTGGGTCATTGATTCTGGTGCCACAGATCATATGACAGGTAATCCTAGTCTCTTTTCTACTTTCACGCACAAATCCAATACTCCTATTGTTACCTTAGCTGATGGGTCTTCATCTTGCGTTCGTGGGTCTGGCACTGTCAATCCCACTCCTTTGCTTTCCTTGTCTTCTGTCTTACATTTACCTAATTTATCCTTTAATTTGCTCTCTGTTAGTCAATTAACTCGTAATCTTAACTGTTGCATCTCATTCTTTCCCGATCATTGTTTAGTTCAGGATCTTTTGACTAAGAAGATTATTGGTAAAGGACATGAAAATGGAGGTCTCTACATTCTTGATTCACCTACCCCAAGATCTCTCGTTTGTTCAGGTGAAAATTCTCCTTTTGAGGCTCATTGTAGGTTAGGACATCCATCTCTTCTATCCCTCAAGAAACTCTGTCCACAATATAGTAGCATATCTTCATTAAATTGTGAGTCATGTCAGTTTGCAAAGCATCACCGTCTTAGTTCAAGTCCAAGGATAAATAAACGTGCTAGTAGTCCTTTTGAATTAGTTCATTCTGATATTTGGGGTCCTTGTCCTATTCTGTCTAAACCCGGTTTTAGGTATTTTGTCACTTTTGTGGATGATTATTCTCGTGTTACTTGGTTATACTTAATGAAAAATCGTTCTGAGTTATTTTCTCTATTTTCTGCTTTTTGTGTTGAAATCAAAACTCAGTTCAATATGTCCATCCGTACTTTACGAAGTGACAATGCCAAAGAATATACATCCAGTCTATTTCAATCTTATATGAGTCAGAATGGTATACTTCATGAAACCTCTTGTGTTGATACTCCATCCCAGAATGGTGTGGCTGAACGGAAGAATAGACATCTTCTTGAAACAGCACGAGCTCTTTTATTTCAAATGAATGTTCCTAAGTCTTTTTGGGCAGACGCGGTTTCTACTGCATGTTTTCTTATTAACCGTATGCCATCCTCTGTTCTTCATGGTGAGATTCCTTATAAAATTTTGTTTCCTAACAAGTCATTGTTTCCTGTTAATCCTAGGATATTTGGTAGCACTTGTTTTGTTCGGGATGTTCGTCCACAAGTTACTAAATTAGATCCCAAATCTTTGAAATGTATTTTCCTTGGTTATCCTCGTCTTCAAAAGGGTTATAGGTGTTATTGTCCTAGTATTAATAAATATCTTGTTTCAATCGATGTTACTTTCATGGAAGACACACCTTATTTCTCATCCTCACATATCCCGACTTCTCAAAAGGAAGATGATGATTTATTGGTATATTCTGTTACATCCTCTACACCTGTCTCAGAACCGGCTCTTGTCAAACCTCCTATTATTGAAATATACTCCAGGCGTCGACCTCCTGATTCATGTCCTGCACCTACTACTTCGTCATCAGATCCAATTCCGAATGATGATCTTCCTATTGCATTACGAAAAGGTAAACGCCAGTGTACTTATCCTATCTCTTCGTTTGTTTCTAATAATGGCTTGTCGTCCTCTTCCTGTTCTTTTATTGCTTCACTTGACTCTATTTCTGTTCCTAAAACTGTCCGTGAGGCCTTATCTCATCACGGTTGGCGAAATGCAATGATAGAGGAAATGAAAGCCTTGGATGATAATGATACTTGGGACTTGGTTGATCTACCTCCAGGAAAACAAGCTATTGGATGCAAATGGATATTTAATGTTAAAGTCAATCCAGATGGATCAGTTGCCAGACTAAAAGCTCGTCTTGTTGCTAAGGGTTATGCTCAAACATATGGTGTGGATTATTCTGATACTTTTTCTCCTGTTGCAAAGTTGACATCTGTTCGGTTATTTATTTCTCTTGCTGCTACTCATCATTGGCCTTTACATCAACTTGATATCAAGAATGCTTTTCTTCATGGTAATCTTCAAGAGGAGGTGTATATGGAGCAACCTCCTGGTTTCGTTGCTCAGGGGGAGAAAGGGCGAGTCTGTCGTCTTCGAAAGACTTTGTATGGTTTGAAACAAAGTCCTCGTGCTTGGTTTGGAAAATTTAGTCAGGTTATTGAAAAGTTTGGTATGAAGAAAAGCAAGTCTGATCATTCTGTGTTCTACAAGCAGTCAGGAGCTGGTATTATTCTGTTAGTTGTGTATGTGGATGATATTGTGATTACTGGTAGTGATACTACGGGAATTTCATCTCTCAAATCTTTCATTCTCACTCAATTTCATACAAAAGATTTAGGGGTGCTAAAGTATTTCTTAGGTGTTGAAGTAATGAGGAGTAAAAATGGTATATTTCTATCTCAGAGGAAATATGTTCTTGACTTATTAACTGAGACGGGAAAGTTAGGGGCAAAACCTTGTAGTACTCCAATAACTCAGAACGTGGATCTTACAGCAGATGGAGAATTATTTGAATATCCAGAGAGATATCGAAGGTTGGTTGGAAAGTTGAATTATCTTACCTTGACTCGTCCAGATATTGCATATTCAGTTAGTGTTGTTAGTCAGTATATGTCATCTCCAACGGTTCATCATTGGGCAGCATTAGAACAAATTTTGTGTTATTTAAAGGGTGCACCTGGACGAGGTATTGTATATAAAAATCATGGGCACACTCATATTGAATGTTTTTCAGATGCAGATTGGGCAGGTTCCAAAATGGATAGGAGGTCTACTTCAGGTTATTGTATCTTTGTTGGAGGAAATTTAGTATCATGGAAGAGTAAAAAGCAAAAGGTTGTGTCACGATCCAGTGCAGAATCAGAATACAGGGCTATGGCACAGTCTGTGTGTGAAATAATGTGGATATATCAATTGTTGACTGAAGTAGGACTCAAAATTTCAATACCAGCAAAACTATGGTGTGATAATCAAGCTGCTATTCACATTGCATCGAATCCCGTGTTCCATGAGCGAACTAAGCACATTGAAATTGATTGTCATTTTGTTCGTGAGAAAATTCAACAAGGCTTGATTACTACAGGATATGTAAAAACTGGAGAACAATTGGGGGACATCTTCACAAAAGCTTTAAATGGGATCCGAGTTGATTATCTTTGTAACAAGTTGGGCATGATTAATATCTATGCTCCAACTTGAGGGGGAGTGTTGGTTATAAAATTATATTTATTAGAATAAATCTCCTAGAATAGGTCCATAAAACTCCTATATAAAGAGGGGCTTGTATCTCTTAATGGAATAAGATTTACTGATTTATTTGGTTAACATATATCAAACAATGTCAAATATCCAGTGGCGTTAGGTGCTCTAGCCAAGTTAGATCCTATTTCAGCTATGATCTTCTCCATTACAATCTTCTTATATGCAGGAATATACGAAAGTTTCATAGCAAATTAATTTTATTCTTAGCAACTTCGGGTTGTCATAAATAGATTTTCTCCAACAATAGGTTGGCTCTGGCGATCTCCAAGCCACCTAAATTGAGCAATGATACACTACATGAAAATGCAACATGACACACTATAGACCTGGGTCTCACATCCATGCAGTGGGTCCCACATCCATGCAGTGTAGTGTGTCATATTGCATTTTCATGTAGTGTATCATTTCTCACCTAAATTTTGGAAGTTGAATGTTGGGGATCGCCATAAGAACATATAGCATGCATAGTATATCACTACCAAGATTGATCTCACTGAGGATGAGTCCCACAATGCATGAGCCTTTGGGACTTCACTAGGTGGAACTATATATTTAAGTGGTATCCAAAGTTGGAACCTACCAACCTCGATCAATTGTAGACTTGAAAAACATGCAGTGAAAAAAGAAATGAGAAACTTTATATCTCTGAAAGGGAGGTTACTCTAGAAGAGTTGTTAGTGCCCAAACTATGTTACCAAAATAACTTAAGAAATCTTATTCCATTAAGAGATACAAGCCCCTATTTATATAGGAGTTTTATGGACCTATTCTAGGAGATTTATTCTAATAAATATAACCAATATTCTAATAAATATAACCAACACTCCCCCTCAAGTTGGAGCATAGATATTAATCATGCCCAACTTGTTACAAAGATAATCAACTCGGATCCCATTCAAAGCTTTTGTGAAGATGTCCCCCAATTGTTCTCCAGTTTTTACATATCCTGTAGTAATCAAGCCTTGTTGAATTTTCTCACGAACAAAATGACAATCAATTTCAATGTGCTTAGTTCGCTCATGGAACACGGGATTCGATGCAATGTGAATAGCAGCTTGATTATCACACCATAGTTTTGCTGGTATTGAAATTTTGAGTCCTACTTCAGTCAACAATTGATATATCCACATTATTTCACACACAGACTGTGCCATAGCCCTGTATTCTGATTCTGCACTGGATCGTGACACAACCTTTTGCTTTTTACTCTTCCATGATACTAAATTTCCTCCAACAAAGATACAATAACCTGAAGTAGACCTCCTATCCATTTTGGAACCTGCCCAATCTGCATCTGAAAAACATTCAATATGAGTGTGCCCATGATTTTTATATACAATACCTCGTCCGGGTGCACCCTTCAAATAACACAAAATTTGTTCTAATGCTGCCCAATGATGAACCGTTGGAGATGACATATACTGACTAACAACACTAACCGAATATGCAATATCTGGACGAGTCAAGGTAAGATAATTCAACTTTCCAACTAATCTTCGATATCTCTCTGGATGTTCAAATAATTCTCCATCTGCTGTAAGATCCCCGTTCTGAGTCATTGGAGTACTACAAGGTTTTGCCCCTAACTTTCCCGTCTCAGTTAATAAGTCAAGAACATATTTCCTCTGAGATAGAAATATACCATTTTTACTCCTCATTACTTCAACACCTAAGAAATACTTTAATACCCCTAAATCTTTTGTATGAAATTGAGTGAGAATGAAAGATTTGAGAGATGAAATTCCCGTAGTATCACTACCAGTAATCACAATATCATCCACATACACAACTAACAGAATAATACCAGCTCCTGACTGCTTGTAGAACACAGAATGATCAGACTTGCTTTTCTTCATACCAAACTTTTCAATAACCTGACTAAATTTTCCAAACCAAGCACGAGGACTTTGTTTCAAACCATACAAAGTCTTTCGAAGACGACAGACTCGCCCTATCTCCCCCTGAGCAACGAAACCAGGAGGTTGCTCCATATACACCTCCTCTTGAAGATTACCATGAAGAAAAGCATTCTTGATATCAAGTTGATGTAAAGGCCAATGATGAGTAGCAGCAAGAGAAATAAATAACCGAACAGATGTCAACTTTGCAACAGGAGAAAAAGTATCAGAATAATCCACACCATATGTTTGAGCATAACCCTTAGCAACAAGACGAGCTTTTAGTCTGGCAACTGATCCATCTGGATTGACTTTAACATTAAATATCCATTTGCATCCAATAGCTTGTTTTCCTGGAGGTAAATCAACCAAGTCCCATGTATCATTCTCATCCAAGGCTTTCATTTCCTCTATCATTGCATCTCTCCAACCATGATGAGATAAGGCCTCACGGACAGTTTTAGGAATAGAAATAGAGTCAAGTGAAGCAATAAAAGAACAGGAGGAGGATGACAAGCCATTATTAGACACAAACGAAGAGATAGGATAAGTACACTGGCGTTTACCTTTTCGTAATGCAATAGGAAGATCATCATTCGGAATTGGATCTGATGACGAAGTAGTAGGTGCAGGACATGAATCAGGAGGTCGACGCCTGGAGTATATTTCAATAATAGGAGGCTTGACAAGAGCCGGTTCTGAGACAGGTGTAGAGGATGTAACAGAATATACCAATAAATCATCATCTTCCTTTTGAGAAGTCGGGATATGTGAGGATGAAAAATAAGGTTTGTCTTCCATGAAAGTAACATCGATTGAAACAAGATATTTATTAATACTAGGACAATAACACCTATAACCCTTTTGAAGACGAGGATAACCAAGGAAAATACATTTCAAAGATTTGGGGTCTAATTTAGTAACTTGTGGACGAACATCCCGAACAAAACAAGTGCTACCAAATATCCTAGGATTAATAGGAAACAATGACTTGTTAGGAAACAAAATTTTGTAAGGAATCTCACCATGAAGAACAGAGGATGGCATACGGTTAATAAGAAAACATGCAGTAGAAACCGCGTCTGCCCAAAAAGACTTAGGAACATTCATTTGAAATAAAAGAGCTCGTGCTGTTTCAAGAAGATGTCTATTCTTCCGTTCAGCCACACCATTCTGGGATGGAGTATCAACACAAGAGGTTTCATGAAGTATACCATTCTGACTCATATAAGATTGAAATAGACTGGATGTATATTCTTTGGCATTGTCACTTCGTAAAGTACGGATGGACATATTGAACTGAGTTTTGATTTCAGCACAAAAAGCAGAAAATAGAGAAAATAACTCAGAACGATTTTTCATTAAGTATAACCAAGTTACACGAGAATAATCATCCACAAAAGTGACAAAATACCTAAAACCAGGTTTAGATAGAATAGGACAAGGACCCCAAATATCAGAATGAACTAACTCAAAAGGACTAATAGCACGCTTATTTATCCTTGGACTTGAACTAAGACGGTGATGCTTTGCAAACTGACATGACTCACAATTTAATGAAGATATGCTACTATATTGTGGACAGAGTTTCTTGAGTGATAGAAGAGATGGATGTCCTAACCTACAATGAGCCTCAAAAGGAGAATTTTCACCTGAACAAACGAGAGATCTTGGGGAAGGTGAATCAAGAATGTAGAGACCTCCATTTTCATGTCCTTTACCAATAATCTTCTTTGTCAAAAGATCCTGAACTAAACAATGATCGGGAAAAAATGTGATGCAACAGTTAAGATTGCGAGTTAATTGACTAACAGAGAGCAAATTAAAGGATAAATTAGGTAAATGTAAGACAGAGGATAAGGAAAGCAAAGGAGTGGGATTGACAGTGCCAGACCCACGAACGCAAGATGAAGACCCATCAGCTAAGGTAACAATCGGAGTGTTGGATTTGTGTGTGAAAGTAGAAAAGAGATTAGAATTACCTGTCATATGATCCGTGGCACCAGAATCAATGACCCATTTAGAGGATGAGGAAAGAAGACATGTATTGTGGTTACCTGAATCAGCAATAGCAATGATAGAGGAAGATGAAGACTTAAGTGATTCTTGATATTGAGAGAACTTGGCAAATTCTTCTGCAGAGACAAGCACCATATCCATCACGATAGAATGAAGTCCAAAGATATGCAACTCCAAAACACCGAACTTGGTGCTGTTGTGAGACGAAGAACAACAATGTTCCAAATTTCAAGAAAATGCCTGTATCTAGGTTCTGTATAGGTTTCTGGACTTCTGAACAAAATAACAATCTTGGATGCAGGGGCCCACGGTGGTTTCTTGCTTGTCTTCCTCGCCTCCTGTTCTTCCGATCGATCCGCGAGAGAACGCAGCAGAGCACGGACCTCTTCCAGCAATCAGGAAATCGATGCAGAGGAGACGAGGCGCATCCGAAGAAGAAATTGCGATCTTCAAAACCTCGCGGGCGCAATCCGACAGAATCAGATTGAGCCAGAGGCACGTTGCGAGCAGAGAAGAAGAAAAAGAAAATCGCGGCGGCAGAGAAGAGGAAGAGTGTGGGCGCCGCGCTTGCGTGAGGAACGAAGGGCTTGCGTGGGCGCCGCGCTCGTGTGAGGAAGTCGGCGCCGAAAAACAAAACCTAAACTAACCGGGCTCTGATACCATGTTACCAAAATAACTTAAGAAATCTTATTCCAATTGCAACATATAAGCCCCTATTTATAGTTAGAGTATAGGGCCTATTCTAGAAAATATCTATATCAGCTTGTAGTCTCTACAGTCATCACACAAGCACACCCACTAGTATGCCTCCTTGGTTGGGGACAAAGCCAGGTGAAACATACTATAATCAGAAGTGTCCCACCTTGCAAGAGGGTGAGCGCCATGGGGATTTTCAATTGATAACTCATCGAAACCTAGCTTTATAGTTTTCAAGCAAGAAGCAATTATTGAACATGCAAGGTGCAAAATAAATAAAGAATGAGCAAAAACCTATGCACGTTAGCAAAGTCATTTTGAAGCTAGAGAACACAAGTTTAATCAACTGGAGAGGAGAGATGAAAGAAAAGGCTCAGGGCAGATTTAGGAATCTTTTTGTGAGTGGTATGTGATGAGAGTTGCACATACAATTATAAAGAGCTCATATAAATATGTGTTGTGGTACTAGGCATGGTTTAAAATTTCATTCCGTGTGAAATTTACCATTCCGCACGACACTAACACCCGCCCAACACTGACACCTACCCAACACATCCGTAGGTCGTAGTGGGAACGTCCGCGAGCACGCAAGTCACTGCGGGGATACCCACAGATCGCGACGGTGACACCAACAGGCACGTTATAAGGATGCAAAAAACTTAGGTATATACTTAAATTTAAAGTTATAATTTCAATCAACTCCTATCTATAAATAGGATAATCTAAACAGGCTTAATCAAATCCTAATAAAACTATCTCATTAATTTAATATATATACATATTATTTATTTTAATTCCAAAAATATATAATAAAATTTTTATTTATTTATTTATCATATGGAGACGTAGTGATCTTGTATTTTTTTTCTTTTTAAAAAATTATTTTATTTTATTTTTTATATTTTTAATTTTTTAATATTTAGATTAAATTTTTTATTTTTAATTAATAGATTTTATATTTAAAAAATATCGAAACGGCATGACACAATACGGTACCAAAATTGTATCGTTCCAATCGTAAACTAAAACTCTGATACAACTTGACATTTTAAATCATGGTACTAGGACCTAACCACCTATTTGTCACATAATCTATAGCTTTACTGTAGCTACCAATTTTGATTAATTAGCCAAGATTTGAAATCTGGTATCTTTGGTGTCTGATCCCTATTCAAGATCATTACTGTCAGACAAACAGCCACCTACATATGTGTGTCAATATATGTTGACAAATTAATTAAAACTTCCTTAGTATCTCAAAATGTTTCAGGAACAAGATAAATACTTTAATGCAAGAAAGGTTAATGCCTTGAACTTAAAGGACGCAGAAAGGAAATTGAAAAATGAGTCTTAAAGAAAAGTTAAATGGCTGCTCACTGCCTAACTCATTGCTTTAAGCCTTTGGCAACAACACATGTCCAGTAATCTTAAAACCAACTTAACACAGTCATACCTCTTTTTCATTAGTGCTTCTCCGACGCAGATCACCAACTTTTTCTTCTATCATTGTTTCCTCAAACAGATCCATAGTGCTCTATACAATTAGCTATTTCCATTAACATTATTGAAGCACAAATAGAGGAAAAAGGAGAAAGACTAAAATAAGAACCATACATTCAAGCACTGCATTAAATAATGAAATGTCAACAGTACAAAAAATGAACTTACAATAAACTAAAGTCACATCAAACTGGTGAAACTAAAATTAGAAGGCAACAAGGAACTAAGTTTCTGGCTGCACGACACTTAAAGAACAGAACCATGATAAGATATTCACGAAATATAAAAAATAAAAAATCACCATAGACTATCTAAACAAAAAATCTTCTATGATGGATTAACACAATGACAATTTAACATTCCATTATGCAACGACCATCAATGTGTTAGGACATACAGCCTATAATGTTGAACAGTAGGACATGCTGCCAGTGGTAATATAGGCTTTTTTTTTTTGAACAAAAATGGACAAAGAAGACATAATGCATAAATTCATCTAGTTCATTTACACAGTGGGATATTCCATAGAGTACGAAAATAGATATACATAATTGGTTGGCTTTAATGATAATGCATGCTTAGTATATCTTATGGACTGCATAACTAAGCAGCATGAAAGAGAGACAATTTCCAACAGGATTAGTGGGGCCAACTATGGTGCAAAAATTCGAATATAAAAGCATCACTTTGTAAGCTCAGAGACAAATTATCAGAGCATAACAGGAAAATAGAGCTCAAATCATTCATGAAGATACATCAGGACTTGCGGCATAACAGAAAAATAGATGATTTCCAACAGGATTATTGGAGCCAACTATGGTTGAAAAATTCAAATTTAAAATCATCACATCAGAAGCTGAGAGCCAAATGATCAGAGCATAACAAGAAAATAAAGCTCAAATGGTTCATGAGGATACATCAGGACTTGAGGCATAAATCTTTTTAATATTCAAAAAACAATCTATGAGGTAAGATGATGGTAAGTGATATACTTGATGAAGCATTTCCATCCTCCCTCCAACTATAATCAATCCTGCATCACCATGCTTCAGTGTATAATTGCTTATTGAAATCGCTATCTCCTTGTGGTGAGCACCATGAGGGAAATCCTCCTGCTCAAATCATATCTATTTAAACGTGCACATATCTTTATCTTTAAGAGTAAATAACCTTGAAAGTATCATTAAATAGATGAACACCCAAACATCTTAAATGGTAGCACATGAAAGTGATAAGTTACATGCCTGTAAATTGTTTTCCCATAGCTTGTTAAGGTTGTGATCAAAACACATTACAGTCCAACCAGAGGTAACAACAACCACAACCTGCTTCCTTGGTTCTCCATGCTTGTAGGATCGATCAACAAAACCTGCAGCAAGAGCAACAGGGTGCCTCCCAGATGATATACGGATCTTATCAGGTAGCAAGGATACCTCAGCCATAACTCGTGCTTCCGTAAACCCTTCATCAACACGTCTCGCATGAGCCTCTAAGACCTACAAATAACTTTCAATAAGACATTGACCAGGGAGGCAGCATGAAACATGCTGGAAGAGATTTCTACAACCTCAGTTCATCAGCTAGAACAACTTGCTCCAATTGAATTATTGAACAACAAAACATAATAACTCAAAAAGTTCAACTATATGATCTAAAATGTGAATCAGACATTATCTCAATGCAACCAAGATGTGCATTAAGTCCCTACAATCATTAGTTCAACACCATGACAACATAAGCATGAGAAAATATTTTAACAGCATGATCCAACATAATAACAAGGACCCAGTATAGGAGCATTATCTCATAAACGGTAAATTCCTATTTACAAAAGAAAAGGAAAAAAAAAAGATACCAATAGCTTCTAGATAAAGTTTCTGCTCTTAGCAAACAGTTCATCCTACCACTTACTAGAGTATGATAAAATATTATAATAATAATGTCAACAAGGTGAGTCAAATTTCCATGAGTCAAGGTCAAGGTATAAACATAATAAGCAGTCAACAAACAAGAGGAAATAAAAATTTTGTGAAGGAAAGAACATGGTAAAACATAGATACATATTAAAAATCAAGCAGTCACATATATCAAAACTACACAAGAACATGCAATGCACACCCATGATGTCAGAGCCTATGAAGAACCTCCTGCCAGTCTCAGTGAGACTTGACTAAAGTTAGTAATTGAGATAATCTAAGTTATTAGTGACAGTTAGGTTTGAATATTATTGTTTTTACTAACACTATGAAGCTGTGAAACTTGGATTAGGAGATGGGTATCCAACGAGTGTGAAGTCAAGTGTTGGACATGCAAACAACAACAACAATGTTTTTATCTCACTAAATGGGATCGGTTATATGGATCTTCTGTACAATTGAATTCGATCTGCTATAATATCCTCATCTATATTCAAATATTTTTTTTTATTTTAGCATCATTAACCAAGTCTTTTTTGATCGCCCTCTTTATTGATGTACGTATTTGTAATGATCTCACATCGCCTAACTAGGACATTTATTGGTCGCCTAAGGTCATGTCCATATCATCTTAAATGTGCCTTTCGAAATTTTCACTCAATAGGTGCAAACCCGAGTTTCTCTCTAATGTTCTCGTTTTCTTATACTGTTCATCCTCAAATACATGCACATTCACCCTAACATCCTCATCTCTATAACCATCATCTTTTGCTCATGTGCTCACTTCATAACCTAATATTCAGCTTCATATAATATAGCAACTCTAATTGTCATTTTATAAAAGTTCATTTTAAGTTTTAGAGGTACTTTACCATCACAAAGAATACCCGATGTCGTCCTCCATTTCAACCATCCTACTTACATCCTATGTAAAAGATCTCTATCCACCGCCCTTCATCCTTTTGCAAAAAAGGTCCCAGATACTTATAACTTTCATTTATCGGTAACTTGTCATCTCCTACCTAAATTATCATCTTACTACGTCTAATACTATAAGCTTAAATTCTATATGTTCTATCTTTACTCTATTGTGTCTAAAATATTTTACTTTAGTGTTTCCCGCCAAGATTCAAATTTAACATTTACTCCTTCACGTGTCTCATTGACCAAAATAATGTCATCTACAAATAACTTCCATTATAGTAACATGTCTTAGATATACCCAGTGAATTCATCCATGACTATGCAAAAATGTAAGAACTTAAAATTGATCATTGATATAATCCTATTTTTATAGAAAATGTTTTAGTTAATTCATCTGGAATCTTCACTTTTATCATTACATCCTCGAACATATCCTTAATTATTTTAATATACGCTAAGTTAATACCTTTCTTTTTTAAAATTATCGATATAATTTCCCTCGAGACTCCATCACAAGTTTTTTCTATGTCTATGAATACCATAAGAGAGTCTTCCATCTTTTCTTGATAGTTTTTAATTAGTTGAGTGAGAAGGTGTATGACTTCTATCATTGCCCTTTCAGACATAAATCCAAATTGATTTTCAGTTACCTTGGTCTCCTTCATAAATCATTTTTCTATCATTCTTTCTCTAAATTTCATGATATGGCTCATTAGCTTAATGCTCCTATAATTCATATAATTTTATCCGTCTCCTTTGTTTTTATATAGTAGTACTTCCCTGTACTAATGAGGCATTTTCTTCATTTTCAAGGTTGAATAACTTCGCAAGTCATTTAATACTCTACTTCCCTAGGCACTTTCATACATCTATTGAAATATCATTCAGTCCAACCGCTTCACCCTTTTTTGCATCGCATTTAACACTTATTCTACTTTCAAAGTTTGAATTCTCAGATAAAAATTTATTCTATACTTCTCTAACCTACTTAAGTTTCCTAGGCTAAGTTGGTTACCTAAACCTTCATTAAAAACTTGATAAAAATACCTCTTCCATAACTCTATTTCCTCATCTTTTAGTAATACCCTATTGAATTCCTCTTTAATGCATTTTCTTATTTGTGTAAAGTCCTTTTTTTACTCTCTTTTGCTTTAGTTATTCTATAAATGTCACTTTCCCTTCTTTTATATCTAATTGTGGATCCAAGGATTAGAAAGCTTCATTCTTAACTTCACTCGATGCTTTCTTGATCTTTTTTAGCTACTACATACTTTTTTACGTTTCCTTTGTTCTTACAAGTGTACAATAACTTATAAATTGTTCGTTTTTCCATCGCTTTCTCTTGTACTTCCTCAATCTACCACCAAGATTCTTTATTTGGTGATGTTTGTCCTCTTCACTCACTGAAATATGCTCTTAGCCACCCTTTTCAAATTAGTTGTCATCTTATCACATGTCGTAGTCGAGTCATCATGTATTTCTCCTAATATTTGTGCTCCTACTATCTCCTTAAAAATACTTTGCTTATCATCTTTTAACTTCCACCTCTTAATCCTAGAAGTAATGCATGTTTTCCTTCTATTAATATTATACTTGAGGCACATATTTAGCACCACATTAATTATACACAATAAGATAATATAAGTTATATACCTTATAATATAACCCTAAACTAACTTATATTAATTATATAACAAGTTAAACTTACCCTAATGATATTTTATTATAACTATCATTACCCAATGCCCATAAACCCTCATCCTCAGCTCCCCTCCTTCATGATGCAATGGTGCTCTCCCTTCCCTTTCATCCTGATGAAAACTACAATCCCCCTCGCTCCTAGCAACATGTGAAAGCCACACCACACACTTCCTCACACGATGCCACCAAACTCCAAAGTCCCCTCTATCTGTGCACTGCATATGACATCTTTAAACTACCCTCCTTCCTATGCATGATGCACTTGTCTCTACGTCCTCCCAATACAATGTGAGTCGAAGTATGTAAGCTTCCTTTGTTTTTTTTCTTCGTTCTCTTATTCTCATAGATGAGTTAAGCTGCTCACCCATTTTTCATATCCGCATTATGGGTGCCATGTCAACATTGGTATAAAAGGATATATCTCATTGTGGTAAACAAGTTATTTGATTGCTTTAAAATGATAAACCACTAATCTAAAGATTTGTTCCAAATTCATGATTTCCACAAGTGATTAAATGGTAAAATCATCAAATATGTTACTTTAATTATTAATATTAAGATTAAACAATTAATAATTATTGTTTTATTGTGTATTGTAACCTTAAGCTTCAATATAGACATTTAATTATAAGATTAAGTTTCATCCTTTATGGTGTGTGTGTGTGTGTTTATTAGATGATTACCAATGTAATCGTACAAAGTTAATTTTTGGGGAATTTTAGACCAAGCTCTCGAGAAACTAAGATTTTCACCTAATTTGGCACTTCCCCATAGAAGCACTCTGGGAAATTCTGTTTGATCAAAGAAAGTAACCTCCTTCAAACTCTATGAAACAACATGTATAAAAATTGGTTAAGAATCTGGTAGTTAATATATTAACAGTTTGGTATACCATTAACTTGTTGATTTTTCACCTACTATTCAACCATGTTTATCATTGTATTCACTTGAAAGTATTTCTTTAATTACCTAGATAGTCCTAGCATATTTTCGTAATGATTCCTGACATGCAATGCATTAATATTTTACTACAAGAATGCTAGCCACTCATTCATCCAATGGGTGAGGCCCTTATCTATAATTTGAGTTTTTTGGTACTCCTAATAAGGCACCTACTTTTCGACTACATAAACATTGTCGCAGAAATGACAACAAAGCAACTTTGCAAGTTATAACAACTATAGTTAATTCATGTCATGTCGTCCCGAGCTTGAACACCATTTAGAGAGAGTTGTAGTTTATCCATTAATTTCTAACACCTTTGGTGTACATTCAATAATCAAAAGTATCTATCTTTAAAAATGATTTTTAATATGTAGTTATCGCTTTTTGTGTGACATGGTTTCAAACCACCCCCCCCCCCCCCTCTCTTGGGCTACCTATTCAGCAGCCTAGGTAGATTTTGAAAGGGGGCATAAAGTGAACATATAATATAGGTGGTTAGCGTGAGCACTTAAAAAAATCTTATTTGGTTCATTCGATGCAATTTAGATTGAACCAAATTAACTTAGCACTAAGCTACTCTATTTAATAATTTGTACCTTGTAAGTGTTAAATTAAACACTTGTTTGGTAATGGATTAACACATTGTATGAATATCGTACACGCACAACATATTACTTATCTATATATTCTATTTTACATTGGTGAACAATATTATTTGTTTTACTTTATGTGTTTGTCATTGTTAGAATATTTATGGATAAATATTCTGTTAAAGATAAATATTCTGTTAGGGATAAAAATTCTGTTTTTCTTTATAGAATAATTCTCTTAGAATAGGTCCCTATATTCATGTATAAATAGAGGATTATATCTTGTAATAAAGTAAGATTCCATATTATTTTACATGGTATCAGAGCAAGGTTAGGTTTAGGGTTATTCGCCCGAACCAATCCTCTTCCTTCTCTCTCTATTCACCACGTGTTTTCCTCGCGTACGTTTCTGTTCGCCGTCTTTATCGATCGGATCACAACTTCTTCTCTCGCGATCCCTCTTCCGCCAGCAACTTCTTCTCCTCTCGGCTCAATACTTCCGGCCGTCAATTTTGAATCAACAGATGTGATCCTTCAGGCGGCACCTCTATCCGCCGCTTCAACATTGGGCCGCAAGACGCTCAACAACCACAGTGCCGCCAGGAGCAAATACAAAAGAGAGCGAGCAACGCATGAATGCTTTGGATGGCAAAACAAGCCTTCGGTACGCTTCCCTACTCATCAACTTTGGTCTCTCAAAACAATAGCAGACTTCCACCTCGTAAGGGTGGCAAAGGACACCCTTGGTGTGATCATTGTCACCGACCAGGACACATGATTGATAAATATTGGAGTCTACATGGTCGACCTTCCTGTGCTACGCAGACCGTTCAGAGTTCTATTACTCCTTCAGCTTCTTCCACTTCACTGTTGCCCCCAAATCCGACCCCACCGCCTTCCTATAATAACTTTCTGAAATGGTACGAGGATCGAAAGGTCTCTGATTTCCCTGTTGCCGTTGCACTCACTGGTAATTCCTTTGCTGGCATATCTCGCTCTTCAAGTTCTTGGGTTCTTGATTCCGGGGCTACCGATCATATCACTGATAATAGATCACTTTTTTCTTCTCTCTCTACTTCTGGTTATTTACCCTTTGTCATCATGCAAATGGTTCTCAAATTCAGTCCCAGGGTATCGGTATTGTTCATCCTTCTCCGTCTCTTTCTATTCATAATGTTCTTTATGTTCCCGGTGCTCCCTTTAATTTATTATCAATTAGTCAGCTTACTCGATCTCTTGATTGTGTCATCTCGTTTACTAAATCTTCTGTTTCCTTACAAGACCGGAGTACAGGGAGGATGATTGGCTTCGGATATGAGTCTCATGGCCTATATCGACTTCAACAGTCCTCTCTTGTTGGTTCGGCGGCAGCATCTCCCCTTCTTATTCATGCTCAGTTGGGACATCCAGGTCTTGATAAGTTGAAACAATTACATCCTGGTCTTTCTCACTTAGATTCTTTATCTTGTGAATCATGTCAATTAGGAAAGCATGTTCGTAATTCTTTTTCTCCTCACACTGTGAGTCGGGCTACGTCACCTTTTGCTTTGGTTCATTCCGATGTTTGGGGTCCTAGTCGTGTTTCTTCTACATTGGAGTCACGATACTTTGTAACCTTTATAGACGATTTTTCCCGTTGCACTTGGTTATATCTAATGAAGGATCGTTCGGAGTTGTTTTCTCTTTTTCAATCTTTTTTCTATGAAATTAAAACTCAATTTGGTATTTCTCTTCGAACCTTACAGAGTGATAATGCACGTGAGTATCTATCTACTCCATTTCAGACCTTCTTGGCGTCTCATGGTGTGTTGCATCGGACGTCTTGTCCTCATACCCCTCAACAGAATGGAATTGCTGAACGCAAGAATCGTCATCTTCTTGAGACCACCCGGACTCTTCTTCTTCATTCTCATGTTCCTCTTCAGTTTTGAGGTGACGTTGCACTTACTGCATGATATCTCATCAATCGCATACCTTCCTCCACTCTACAAGGTCAAATACCTCATCATGTTCTCTATCCTCATCAGTTTCTTCATCCTTTACCACCTAGGATCTTTGATTCTATATGTTTTGCTCATGCTCTCAATCCTGGCATTGACAAACTCTCTCCCCGGTCTCATAAGTGTGTTTTCCTTGGGTACCCACGGTCTCAGAAAGGGTACAAGTGTTATTTCCCTACTCTCCGTCGGTACTTCATCTCTGCTGATGTCACGTTCTTTGATTCAGTTCCATGTTTTGGGCCTAACAGATCTCCATCCGAGTTTTCTCCTTCTACACCTGCACCAATGGCTATCTTTTATCCTCCGGAGGAGTCTCCATCGCCTCCGGAGACATCTCCTCCATTGCAGGTTTATCAGCATTGTCCTCGTCCTGCTTTGCCGCCGACCACCACTGACACTGCCATAGACACATTTTTGGAGCCAAGTCTTTTACCTCGTCCTCCAGTCCCATCTCCTGAGTCTGATATTCCCATTGCACTTCGGAAAGGTGTGCGTTCCACTCGTAATCCTTCTCCTCATTATGTTTTTTTGAACTATCATCGTGTTTCTCCTTCCTATTTTACTTGTCTTTCCTCCTTGTCGTCTGTTTCTCTTTCGAAGACTGCAGATAATGTCTTTGCCCATCCAGGATGGAAACATGCTATGCTCGATGAAATGTGTGCCTTACAGAGCAGTGGGATTTGGGACCTCGTTCCTCTACCGCCAGGGAAGTCAGTTGTCGGTTGTCGATGGATATATACAGTGAAGGTTGGTCCAGACGGAAAAGTTGACCGGCTTAAGGCTCGCCTCGTTGCTAAAGGATATACTCAGATCTTCGGATTGGATTATGAGGGCACTTTTTCTCCTGTTGCCAAATTATCCTCTGTGTGTTTATTCCTGTCCATTGCTGCAATTCGACATTAGCCTCTTTATCAGTTGGACATCAAAAATGTTTCCTTACATGGTGACCTGCTCGAGGAAGTCTACATGGAACAACCTCCGTATTTTGTTGCTCAGGGGGAGTCTTCTGGTCTTGTATGTCGCCTGCGAAAATCTTTATATGGCCTCAAGCAATCTCCCAGAGCATCGTTTGGTAGATTTAGTACTGTAATTCAACAGTTTGGCATGATTCAGAGTGAGGCTGACCATTCTGTCTTTTATCGTCACTCATCTACTTATTGCATCTACTTAGTAGTTTATGTTGATGATATTGTTATCACAGGTAGTGATCATCTCGAGATTTTACAGGTGAAACATCATCTTTTCAAACATTTTCAGACAAAAGATCTCGGAAAACTCAAATATTTTTTGAGGATAGAGGTAGCACAGTCCAAAGATTGGATTATCATATCCCAAAGGAAGTATGCAATGGATATTCTAGAAGAAACAGGCATGTTAAACTCAAAAACAGTTGACACACCTATGGATCCTAATGTCAAGTTCATGCCAAATCAGGAAGAGCCTCTTCCAGATCCTGAACGATACAGTCGATTAGTAGGGAGATTAAGCTACCTTACTGTTACTCGTCCGGATATCTCTTTTGCAGTAAGTGTAATAAGTCAGTTTCTCAACTCTTCATGCAAGGAACATTGAGATGTTGTAACACGCATTATCCGATATATCAGAGGTGCTCCAGGAAAAGGTCTTTTGTACGGAGACAAAGGACATACTCGAGTCGTAGGCTATTCTGATGCAGATTGGGCAGGATCTCCTGTTCCGGCTCCTTACCGACGACAGCTAAACCACCAGACAGGACGGAGGCCACGTCACCCGATACCAGCACCGCGGAGGAGAAAGGACCTGCGAGGGGGCACTAAACGCACGGATTAGCGGGGCGCCGGGGGATCCCGGCGTGGCCACTCCGACGCTCAAGTCAGACCAACAGAAAAGTGGAAATGTACCCCTCGGATTCAAGATGCGTCTAGTATCGTACCTGTGAGGTTTATATAGAACGGGGGGGGCGATACCTTTGGATCCAGCGGCCTGGGATTGGAGGAAATGGCGGCCTCTCAGGGTCCGCTGTATGAAAGGTTCTCCAGATCAGACGGTCTTTCCATATATCTTATCCTCTTTGAAGGGTCGCGATTGCCGGGAGACTTGGTCATCCACATCGCCTCCTGTGGATAGGTTTTGCGAAGGAGCCTTGATCTTTATGCATTAGTATCGTCTCCACGTCAGACGTGACCACCTGCAGGGTTAAGGTGCACTGATGCAGGGTATTCCTAGCTGTGTAGGTAGGCGGGTCCCTTCGGGCCTCCTTATGTGTTTCATGGCGGAGAAGATCAATAGGAAATCCTTTCCTCAAGGTGGGAGGGAACGGGTGGCTGTACCTAGGTGCTGGCCCCTGCTGTGACAATTGAGCCCTGAGGTTAGCGTGCTATGTGTCAGCCCGATGTGTAGGTTGGCCCGTGATACGGCGACCTGGTAATGAGGTCGGCTTACGCTGTGGCGACCTGGTCATGAGGTCGGCTCTTGGTTGTAGTTTTACTTTCCTGCTAGAAGGAGAGGTATCGGGTGGGTCTGAAAGAGTTAGACTGGTGTGATGGTCTTACCTCTGTCCTGGCTGGGAGGTGGGTTCGGGGCTGTTATGCCTACCAGCATTTGTTAGATGTTAGTGGTGCAAGCGCACGATTCTTTAGCGGGGTCGGTCGGGTAGCCTGTGTGAGGCATTATCCCTAGCTGTGGGGGTGTCTATAAGATGATGAGGTATGTGCCGATCTCGGGGCTAGGTACGTGCCTGAGATTTGGGTTTAAGTCCCCTTTCTCTCTTCCTGGGGGCTATTGGTTTTCCTTGCTGGATGTCCCGTCCTCGCCACGTGTCTTTTGGGGGATTCTCCTTATCCTACGTGTTTTGCCCATGTCATTCCATCCGGATCATCTCCCATTGATAGGAAATCTACTTCTGATTTTTATTTCTTGGAAAAGCAAAAAGCAGAATGTTGTGGCAAGATCAAGTGTAGAGGCAGAATATCGAGCTATGGTCATAGCTAGTCAAGAGCTTATATGGCTCAAACAATTGCTTCAAGAGTTAAGATTTGGAGAGGTTACACAAATGTCACTTATATGTGGCAATCAAGCCGCTATGCATATCGCCTCGAATTCAGTTTTTCATGAAAGGACAAAGCATATTGAAGTCGACTGTCACTTTGTCAGAGAAAAAGTTATATCTGGTGAAATATCTACTAGTTTTGTTAACTCACAGGATCAACTAGCAGATATATTCACCAAATCATTGAGAGGTCCTCGAATTGACTACATATGTAACAAGCTGGGTACATATGATTTATATTCTCCAGCTTGAGGGGGAGTGTTAGAATATTTAGGAATAAATATTCTGTTAAGGATAAATATTCTATTAGGGATAAAAATTCTGTTTTTTTTATAGAATAATTCTCTTAGAATAGGTCCCTATATTCATGTATAAATAGGGACTTATATCTTGTAATAAAGTAAGATTCCATATTATTTTACGGTCATTATGTAATTGGCATATATTATTTCTGTGTGAAAAAATGAACTGAAGTTTCCAATGAAAATTTATTGTGTGAATGTTAGTCATTTTATCTAAGGTTCAAAATCTGATTCCAATATAGAGTTTCAACCCCAAACCGAAACAAGATGTGTCAATGGTGTTGGCAATATGCCAAGGTCCCATGTGGCAAAAATAGAAGACGAGGAGGAAGAAACTGTTGCTAAGTAAGGTGAGGTAATTTTAAACACCAACTAAGGACACTCGTTGAGACTGCCACAAAGGTGAGGTGATTTTTGAACCTCAAACAATGCATTTTTTACTTTTGCACAAGCCAATGTTCAAAATCATCTTCAGCTATAAACTAGGGTTCAATATCGCAGGAGGAAGAAAACCCTACTTCTTGGTCAGTGCACAGAATGTGATGTCTCACCCATATAGGTAGAAACAGCATGAGATTTAAAATCAATTTGATAAAAATATTTTTAATATTGACCACATATGCAATGATATGCAATGCAATGGGTTGACTGCATATTGCCTACAATGCAGTATGCTTTTAGAAAACTACCTTTCACAACTCCTAATGTATGTTTTTAATTAACCTCCCAATGTGTACCATGAAATTCCTATGCAGCTTATCAGTAAAGCCCATGTTTTTCAATATCTATCCCATATATTGGTTGGTCGAATGAGACAGTTGCTACTGAGAACAACTTTTTATAGAGGATATTGACAATCTTCATTTTTACACTTATGAATTCATCATTTATGCAGTAATTGTTCCAATCTATATTTCTGAAATAGAGAGACCAATGGATCAACTTATTGTGGGAATCTATCAACCAAATTGGATTAAGTAGTGGAGACATCAGTAGAGTCGCACTGCAGAAATACAGCATACTGAACCAAGAGAATTCAAAATTTCACTCAAACAAGGTCATGATATTCATTACGAGAGATGAAAATCACAGCTAACCTGAATCTTAGCGTCATGTGTGGCAACAAGGATTTCGCTCTTCCCATCGCCATTGAGATCGACCACAACAGGAGGAGGGAGGCGTTCAGCCTCAAATTTGATGGGATACTCATCTGAAAGGTGGAACCAAGCTTCCTTGAAGGAGAAATATCCTTCTTGCTGAGGATAACGCCACATTTAGACGCAAAATAACTAAAGAAAGCAAAGAAAATTGTAAGATAGTTTTAGCAGTCGTAACTCGTACCTGGAGGGAGAAGAAGAGAGCGAAGGCGGCGAGGAGGAGGATGCCGAGATCTCTTTTCCTCATTTCTTTATTATCACGGCGGGCAACCAATAAATATTCTTCACGCTACCAACATTCTCGACTTGGAAATACAAAAAGATCGGCGAACATAACAGGTAGAAATTGAGTCAATTTCCCACGATAGAAAGCCGATCCTGATGTGATATGATTTCTCTGTCAAATCAGAAAATAAGATATGAATAGCAAGGAAGGGAGGGAGGGATTCGAAGGAGATGGCCGACGAACCTTCAAGGATTACCTATCGCCGCCGCTGCGGTCTGTCGTCGTTGCGATCTCGCCGGCTGATTCTTCCCAGGCGACGGCTTTATGTTTACTGGCTTGCGACTTCTTGACGAGGGTTCGAAGTGCGAAAATAGGGCGTCCCCTAAAAAATTAGGATACGAGAGAAAATAAAATAATTTGGAAATATATATATATATATAATTATAATTCCATTTGTGCTGATGGTTTCGCACTAATCAGGTTTGTACTTGCTCCAAAGGATCACGTGACTTTGAGATACCTTTCCTTATTTACTGTTAGTAAAAAATATGAATTTACATTTTGTTCGCCCAAAATTGGATAAAAGAATGATTTCCTTCCCTCGTGAATACATCCTTCTTTGACTGTCGCTAGTACAAGCTTAACTCGCCAGCTTGACGGTAGTCACTCACTAGCCGTGAGTTCAACGATGGTCTAGGTAGAATTGTGATCTTGTACATGATAGATTTGGGATCAAACTTAAATCGATCGAAATTTATGGTCATATAAAAAAATTTTAAAATTTTATAATACAGGATTAATAATTTTATATATATATATATATATATATATATATATATATATATATATATATATATATATATAATTTATATATAAATTAATTAATAATTATATATATATAATTATCGACACTCAATATTACAATGATATTATTACATAAATAAATTTAAATTAATTAATAATTTAATAATTTTTTAGTAGAATAATATTTATATTTTTATATTATAAAATATAATAATATAAAATTTCTACTGACATAATAATAATAATCATATTTAATCTAAAAATATTCTCTTAGTTCATAAAATAGCTTAGTTTAAAGGTTAACAAAGCAGTTGACGTAATGGAAGTTATTGAAATTTTTAATTCAAACATGAACACTGTAAATAATCTTCTAAAGACATATTAATTCCGTAGAATATCAAACAATAGGCATCCAAAAACTTATCATTTTGAAAAAAAATGATAGAATATTATTGATCAAAAACTAACTCAAAAATAACTAAATAGATATTTAAATAGTCTCATAATCCTAATCCTAACTCTGTAAAAGTCAAAAATAACCTAAATTATAAAATAATTCATGTATAGATCTTTTACGAGAAATAATAAATAAACACAGCGGAACAAAATCAATCCCTATAGAGATCCATGCGAATGTAATATACATGTTTG
>NC_133868.1:3026390-3046996 GCF_044706935.1 Curcuma longa | reverse complement strand
GAAAGGAACTTACTAAGCCTTGTGCTTATAGATTTCTTTCGTATGTTGCAGATCCAATTAACAGGCATTAGCAAGGGGAGGCAGCAGGAGTGGGCTGAAACTGATGTGTGTGGTGGTGACTTGGTAGAGTCCTGGCCATACAAAATTTTATATGTGCATGCTGATCATTATTTTGTTGAAAACTGTCATGTGAATTGTTTTCTAATTAACCTTATAATCTAGACAATACATGCATATTATGTTTTTATCTATCATATATGAAATCCCTGTCATGTTATATACATTTCATATTTTCCGCTGTAAAGTTTTGGGATTTTCGTATGTGGTATTAGTATGAATGAATGAAAACAAACTGTAGCGTCCGTCAAGGCTCTGTGTAAGGGCGGACGTTACAAACCGATTGAAAAAGGTTGAGACGATTGGAATTGTACACAAATCTTTTTTAAACTTGTTTGAAGTCGACTTGAAGGCTATAAATAAAGGGATAACAAAAGCTCATCTAGGTTAGTAAAACAGGCTTGAAATCTAACATGTTACTCATATTGCTTTTTTTTTTTTGTTTTAATTTATAGTCTTATTACTTATTTGGGCTAAGGTATATACTTGAAGCTCTATTATTAATGCACTCAACGCCTTATGATCGAAATTAATCATTGGGTTTTGATCTTTGGACGAATAGTTTAAGTTAGGATTATATTGAAATTTGATATATGTATTTGAGTTGTGTAGGACTTTGAGAAATACATAAGGAGATGATTTGGTGTGACCAAGGTCAGTTGATGACTTGATCACTCAAGATCCATGAAAATTAGAGAAGGAAGGTGTGAAGAATTCGAGGGACCATAGGTTAAGGAGTATTAGAGTATGTCTTAATTAGAGGAGATAAACCACATGTAAGTAAAGATAGAAGGATGTCATGTGGAGCAAGTTAAGGGTTCTGGTACTTCTAAGAAATAGTTGTTTGGTGAGAAATGATCTCTCAAGTTAGAGGTATCACTCTTGATGAGTTTTGAAAGAATATGTATCTAGGAAAGGATAGATCTTAACATAGGTGGGGTTAATCATTAGGAGGGTAGTAATCACCCTATCAATAGATAGGGGTCATAGAATCATTGTAATCCCCTTTCCCTCATATTGTGCTTGACTTGTAATCACTCCCAAGAGCATGTAAGAGGTTCATTACGTTGTCAAACAAAACAAAGAAAAGAGAAAGCATGTGGTAATTAATTCAAGAGTGATCAACCGACATATCATACATCATTGAGTAAAAGTCAAAGGTTATCAAACCATATTACAACTTATTGTTTGATTTTGTATTTTCTTTTTATATTCTGCTGCATATTTATGTGAATTAAATTTGCTTAGCAATTAGTAAAATTCTTTATTTAATTTCAAAGGGGCTACTTTGACCATATTCCTTATAGTCGCAACACGTTGAAGTTCCATTGGCTGACATCTTCTAGCTACTTTAGCCATAGCTTTTAGCTACTTTGTTTTCATTATAAAAAGTTTTTATACGAGATTTCTTCACCTTTTAAAAATGATAAAAATAATAAATTTTCTACGAGTAATCCACTTTAGGCGGTCCATAAACCATTAAATAGTAATTTGAGAGTTTCAGAAAACATGATTTTTTTTATTAACCCAGTAATACAATCTATTTAAAACATTATTAACGCAACAATATGAGCTGTGATCTCTATTTTTTTCCTTTCTTGAAAACACGCGATAGTAATCTAAATCAACGATCACGGTTCCCATCAAGATACACTCTTGGATATGTCACTAATTGAACCTCCGAATCAGAGTGAAGCAGGATCAGATGGACGAGAGTCGCCTAGCTCCCGGTGCCTGCAATCACAGCAATCGTAAAAAGGACAGTCAGAGGTACTATGACACGACCACTCTGATGCTTAAGTCAGCGAGGAGGAAGAATAAGCGGAAGAAGAAGAAGAAAATGGGTTGGTTATCGCATGCGCGCGTACCTCTTTACATCGGGGAGTGGTCCTTATATAATGTAGAGGAAGAGGTCCTATCACATCTCAATTAATCACATCACATTTTAATTAAAGAAACGTCTTGTCGCTGAACATGATCTTGTCAGAAAAATATGAAATGATCAAGATAAAAGTTCCATCATTGACATACGCTCGTAAGGTCATTTCACACGTGAGTATCAAGGCGACAATCATAATTACGGAGTATGAGACTGTCAGAAGAAATGATGGGAGTGACGGAGTCGGACACCGTGATGGTCATTCGACATAAACCTTAGTCGAATCCGAATGAGGATGAAGTAGCCAAGCCGATTGGGAGACTGCGAGTTCACAGGAGGAGTCGGCCTGTGAGGCGACTCGAATAAGATCGAGTTCCGATCGAGACTGTGCCTTGGACACCGAGGAGTCGACTTCATGAGGAATCGGCTTCATGGGAGGAATCAGCCTGTGAGGCGACTCGAATAGGGGTTCGGCTCAGGGTTGTGCCTTGGATATAGAGGAGTCGGTTCCGTGTTTCATATTCGAATCACGTCCGGATGAGGAGAGACTTGGCTCCCGGGGAAAAGGACCATGAGTCGAGAACTGACTCGGGTCAGTCTTGGAGTCGATAGATATATATGGACTGACACGAAAGTCGGATCGGATGTCAAGCCGCCCCGTCGCTCTCTTGATCCACATGACCACCCATAACAATTACGTTGATAAATATATTATATCGACAAAGATGCTTCCTGAAAATTTTGCTATTCTTATTAACAATTATCTTACACTGACAAGGATAATCACGTTGAAATTAAACCGATTACCAACTTTCACCATAATCCTAAGCGAGTTCACTTCAACCAATCAGAAGGTTGTAGGGCATAGAGACGATATTAACTGACATTGTTTGATAAATTGACTTTTTTATTAAAACAATGATGTTATTTGACTTTTGATCATTTAAATTTCTTCTTTGCTTGATATTTCTGAAACCCTACCAGATTCTACTTACTGGAATACACCAATAGTTCTCATTCAAAGTCAACACTTAATAATGACTAAAATGTTTATCCACAAACAATCTTAGACAATCTCAATCATGCAAAAGATCGTGCTAAAGACCCAATTTTTTCCTTGAAAGTATACATAAATCCCTTAAATTTATCATAGTCTTGAAATTAAGTACATGACAATTATTTTATGTAGCTACTGTAGATTTGCATGTCGTCCTTCTACGCGGGCTCAGACAGAAAGAATCTTACTTATATTCGAGTTACTTCTATATATACCTACATGTCATCCTTCTACGCGGGTTCGGACAATTAGAATCTTTACTTCTATTCGAGTTACTTCTATACCTACACGTCAATATGCATTAATGGGTGTCGGCGTAGCTGATATGACTCCTCCGACGATCAAATTAGTACTAAATTGATAAAAGAAAAATGAAAAGAATGATAAGAACTTGCACCCTTGCGGCCAAGCTTACTTTACCTTAATCCACCTTCACCTATCTTTTATACCAATGAGCCTTGCTGTCCATGTGGGTCACCACGCCCGCTTGCAAATTGCCAAAGGTGTGAGATTGTGTTGGGTGTTAAAGATATGACGTTGGCATCATACATCTGATACTATCTTTTACAGGTGAAATCCATCATCTTAGCGGTCTCACATGGTCGGTCCCACGACTGTTCCGGCTCCTTGCCAACGATAGCCACACCACCAGACAATAGGAGGCCGCATCAACCTGCACTTCCACGTCGATGAAAGAGGCCTGAGGAGACAACAACTGAACGCGAGGGTCAGCGGGGCGCTGGGGAGTCCCGGTGTGGCCACTCCGACACTCAAGTCAGGCAACGAGCAAAGAAGTGTATATTTCAGAAAAATTCAGAGAGTTCCTTGTCATACCTATGGAGTTTATATAGGGGTGGCGGGGTGGTATTTTAGGATCTCGACGCCTGTGATTGGCTATCGATCCGCTGTTGATGTGGTGAGGATAATCTTTGAGGGTTTTTGATTATCCAATGGCTCGAATTTACGGATCTTCCTCTGACGGTTCTGACCACGCGAGTTATCTGCTTTGGATGATTGGGGTTAGGCTGGACCAAGTAAGAGACTTGGTCTGTGCTCTCGCAGATGAGTTGCCGATTTTGGTGGAAAGGTTGGCGTGGTGCTTCGTTGATATATATTCCACAAACGGAGGTCGGGAGTGGCCGATTTGGGGAGGCGCGCTTAGGCTACATATGTACTGGCAGCCTTGTCTTAGTTGGGAGATCTCCGTAGGGTTGTCCGGCGATCCTTGTTGGGGTTATGCCCGGAGGTAGGCGTATGCTGCCAGGACTTTGCCCTGAGGTAGGCATATGATGCCGGTACCTTGTCATGAGGTAGGCATGCCATGCCGGTACCTTGTCATGAGGTAGGCATGCGATGCCGGTACCTTGTCCTGAGGTAGGCATGCGATGCCGGTATCTTGTCATGAGGTAGGCATGCGATGCCGGTGCCTTGTCATGAGGTAGACATGCGATGCCGGTACCTTGTCATGAAGTATAGGTATGCGATGCCGGTACCTTGTCATGAGGTAGGCATGCGATGCCGGTACCTTGTCATGAGGTAGGCATGCGATGCCGGTACCTTGTCATGAGGTAGGCATGCGATGCTGGTGCCTTGTCATGAGGTAGGCATGCGATGCCGGTTCCTTGTCATGAGGTAGGCATGGATTATGAGGTGGTGTATTATCATTGAGAAATGGTTGTCCATTCGGAGAGGAACGCATCTCGTAGACCCAGGTGTATGTTATCCCCTTGAGGAGGTCTACTTTCTACTGGGTCATCGTTTGGTTTGAGGATGAGGTACCCGTACTGCTAGGGGGGGGGAGCTCTTCTCTTAGGGAGATTGATCTTCCCTACCTTCCCCTTGGTATCGAGAAAGTATTACCTCGTATCTATTCTGGACTTCTAGCCCTGCCACGTGTTCCCTCGCCCCAGGGATTATTCACGCCGGATCAACGACCATTTGTGAGGAGGTAAATCGAGAAACTGCAGTTGATCATGACGCAGGATACATCTGATACTATCAGTATTAGGATGGTTACTCATTTGTTGTTGTCTATTTTGTCATTAATAGTTATTGGCAGTTTTATGTTAGAGCTACAATTGACCATGGTGGGACATATGGATTGGAGGGTCTGGCTCAATAAAGATATTCTTGGTCAAAGATGTTCTCGTGATGTGAGTGCGTTGTCTTGGGGACGTTCTTCATCTGAGATGCTCTCGAAGTGAAACCTCTTTTGGGGATGTATTTGATTGAGAATATTTCAAAGTGAGTACACAGTTGGAATCCCATGTAATCTATTTCAGAGATATTTTCAATTGAGGATGTTCGCACGTATAAAAATTTGGGCGTTTTACGATGAATTTTACGATAAATTTTAACAAAATTTATCGTAAAATTATTTAGTGACAAAAATATTTTCGTGGGTAGCTCATGTCATATTCTACGATGAAATAATATTTATTAGTTGTCAAATTTATGATGAATTTAATTTTTATCGAGTTGATCTTATTCTTTTTACTTGTCGTCGGAAGAATGTTACGGATCGAACAATTCTTCGCTATTCACAAATCAAATTCCTATCAACAATGAATATTTCTCCTTCAGAGAAATTTTTGTAAGATGCACAACTTCCGAAAATTTTTTGTCACATCTCTCCAAAACTTAGATGCACACTTTCATAAAGAAAAGAGAGTAGTGGGATAAGTCACGAGGCAAGTAGACGATTTTGGTAACTGCCCACATTTTCCACTACTCCCATTACCAACACTTCTCCCTTCTTAATTTATCAGGGTTGGCACCTTCCCGCTTTTCCCAAGTGCAGTGAGGAGCTTTGGGTGTGGTCAACCTACCTAGCTCAAATTTCCCTAGGGAGGAAGGGAGGATCAGTTGGGCCTATCTTCGGAGGAACTCTTTGACTATGTCAAACACCAATCGTCTTAACCCTTCTATGATTATTGGTGGGATTGTCATCTCTAGGTGGGCTGATAGGTCTCTTTCCTCAGATAGATACCTTTGATCTCCTCAACTTTGTGTGCATTTTCTACTCAATATCTCAGTTTGGCGTTCCCACAAATAATGCTAAAATGTTCTCGTTGAGATTTGATGTTAGGATAACATGGCAGTCTTCATGGATTTGTAGGAATTGTTGGATTTGTCACTTATCGGGTGTGTCACTAATATTGAGTTGATTACCAATCAAGTCGATTATGCACTGGGTCGATTATTGATGACTCAATACTAAATAGATTGGCTTCAGAATGAATATACATCAATAAAATTGAGTTAAAAGGAGAATCCAGATAAATCTCAACTAAATCACTCTGACGTTCAAATCAAATCTCGAATTAAAGTAATTCGAGGAAAACAAAAGTGTAGTCTTGTATGCATACCTTCTTCCCTTTAAGGGTGACCACTATATATTAGAGGGGCGAGAGAGAAAAATTTTATCTCGTTGTTTAGGGTCACGATCTCCCTACATTTTTGGGTTATGATTCATTAACGTTCCCTCATCTTTTTCAGCTCTACTACTTTACACTGTCAGGCATGTAAGTGCAGGACCGATTCACCTCCTGACCCAATCTACGCTCCCTATTGTGATTGGCTCAGCTCTGTAGACCGATCCATCCAGTCGAGGGCTTAGATAAGTCTTCTAGACTCGAAACCAAGCCGAGCATGCTTATGTTGAAGACCTCCTCCCCACATGAACCTCTCTCCTTGTCATTCATTTTGATTATTGAGATATATAAATAATGAAATAATTCTAAAATTCTAGGCATTCAAACTTTTGACATAAACAATCACTAAAGTTGAAATAGTAATAGAAACACTTAAAGAACTTTGAATTGGCTGGATAAGGATGTCACTCCAATAAGATAAGAGCACCATCTAGGATTGGCATTCTCCTCCTCATCAATGTCATGTCATTCTCGTCCATACCACTACAGAAAGCAAATTCAAAAGACATACTCCCACATTAAATTCCATGCACTATCCAATATGATAATATTTTTCTATGATATAATAATAAAATATTTACAAATATACAATTTACAAAAGTAATAATAAGTCGAAGATGACTAAATAAAGTAGTTTCTTTTGGAATTTTAACTAAATAAATTTTTTTTAAAAAAATATTTGTATGCATTTGCTCCATTATTTTTATAGTTTGTTTGGCACGTTGAAATTGAAGCCTGTAATAATTAACGGTAGTCATTAGCCCATGTGACTTTGTTACGTATCACAGCCGTGTTTCATTGGATTACGTCTTACGCGGCTGTTGATTTTACATGTATTACTTTATTAATTAAAGATTGACTTTTTCAGTACCTTTTTGAATTAGACCCGTGTCAACCTTCTTTCTGACTCCAATTGAAATAAATATTTATTTCTAATTTCTTTTATTGTTTATAAAAATCAAATAGGGCAAATTTTCAATGATTTTAAAATCTAAGAATATACTTTTTTGGCTTTTATAAAAAAATAATAAATTTCAACGAAGCACATTTATTTACGGAATTATTTATGCGACTGACCAAAATCCACTAAGGAATCTTCGGGAAGCATTCGAGGCAGCGACCTGGCTGTATGAGGGTCTCGGGAGGGGGCGCATCCACTTCAGCCCTATAAAAGGAAAGGAGGAGAGTTGGGTGGATACTCCTCTCGCGGAAGGTGAAAGCGGCGTGTTTGGGTGCTTGGTGGTGTTCTCGAGGAGCCAGCCCAGATTTTTGGAGGAGTAGGGTAAGTCTCGAGGCAACGTAATCCCTGATTTATTCTCCGGACTGTGGCTGATTTACGAGTTTTGTTATTCACGGAAGAAAAGACAATGGGGATTTTTTTATCGGATTAATCGGCGACTTCTTTCTTTGTATTCGATTAGTTCGAGTGGTTTCACTAGGATTTTGTACTTCCATTCCGATTCGTCTTTGTATCCTCTTTTTTTTCATCGGATTCTTCTATCTTGCGCGAATACCACTGATTATTAGGATTCGTGTAAGTTTGATTATTAGGAGATGCATCTAGTTGCTAAAATGAAGATTAAAGATCCTATTTTCTTCCCATTATTGGCATATGGGTTCTCGGTTTTGACGATTAAAGCCTGAAATGTAACTAATTTTATTGATTGAGGAATTAGATTTTTTTTTCTCAACCAAATAACAAAATAAGCTGCTGCATGCGTTGTGTTCAATTCATTGATTTCATGTGTGTTTAAAGATTCAATATGGAGTGTAGGAGGTAGAGTAGAAGCAAATACGCCTCGAAATTTTAAGAAGAAAAGGGGAGTAAGAGACGAGGAGAAGATGGTAACAAGAACAGTAGACCTGCGTTCCGACACTGTGACCAAGCCAACAGAGGCCATGCGAGCTGCTATGGCGAGCGCCGACGTTGATGACGATGTCCTTGGCGCTGACCCAACCGCGCAGCGCTTTGAAGAAGAGATGGCAAGGATCATGGGGAAGGAGGCCGCTCTCTTCGTTCCCTCGGGCACCATGGGCAACCTTATCTCAGTACTGGTGCATTGCGAGATCCGTGGCAGTGAGGTCATTATGGGGGACAACTCCCACATCCATGTCTATGAGAACGGAGGCATAGCAACTATCGGAGGCGTCCATCCGAAGACAGTGGAGAACAATCCCGATGGCACGATGGACATTGATCGGATCGAAGCAGCCATTAGGCATCCAAATGGTGCACTCTACTATCCTACCACAAGGCTAATTTGCCTGGAGAATACACATGCAAAGTAAGATCTCTCTTTACGTCACGTGTGTATTATGATTTCATAATTTATTATATTAAATTTTGGATTGGTAGATCATATAATTGATTTTTTTTAGCAACACGTTTTTGAAAATTTCAATTAGACAAATAATTTTTGATCTATCTTTCACACTTTGCTGAGCTTGTGAAGCTTTCATCAATAGGCGTGGAGGAAGGTTTATAACTATTACCCTCATTTTTCAGGCTGAAACATGATTGAACCTTTTCAGAACAGTAGAGGCCTTTGAAATTCTTTGTTAACCTATCACATTTGTAAAAGACAGCTGCACGACAAGAAATTTTATCAAACAAGATTGTTATTTGCAAACTACTTTGATCTTTTTAATCTTTCTATATCATTGTCCACATTTTTCTTTAAGTTAAAACTATTACATTTTCTGCAGTTGTGGTGGGAGATGCATATCAGCAGATTACACAGATAGGGTTGGAGAGTTGGCTCGAAAGCATGGCCTGAAACTGCATATTGATGGTGCTCGCATATTTAATGCTTCTGTTGTAAGTATCAACTTCCCTACTAATAGTACTGTGTTTATATGGCTTGCTAACAACTCTCATGACCCGTAAAATGCTTATGCTCAGTAGTTCACTAGAACAACTGCAGATGCAATATTCTTGTTTCCTACTTACTGGTGTGAACAAAAAGAAAAAGTCATGCCATTTGTAAAATATATTTGCTATTAAAAATCTATATATGTATCTGCCAGCATAGTATTAACTATTGTAAATCATAATATCTCAGGCTCTTGGTGTTCCTGTCCATAGACTTGTACAATCTGCTGACTCGGTATCGGTATGTCACAGTTTATTCAGTATTAAATCTTTCAGTTTTCTTTAGTATGCTTCCTCCTTATTCTGGTCATTATACTTTCCATATTGTAAATTGAACCACCCAAGAACCAATTTTTAATTTCTAGTTTTCTGTGGTTTTTAGAGTTGATAATTTGAATTCTTAACTATGATTGCTTCAGGTTTGTATGTCAAAAGGATTGGGTGCTCCAGTTGGATCCGTCATTGTGGGCACAAAGGAGTTCATTACAAAGGTAGATAAACCTATGGGGACCTTTTGTTGATCGTTTTGTGTAATTAACAGGTAATTTTTTTAGGCAAAACGGCTCCGGAAAACCCTGGGTGGTGGGATGCGACAAATTGGAGTTCTTTGTGCCGCGGCTTTTGTTGCTTTACGAGAAAACGTTGTAAAGCTTGAGGATGACCACAGAAAAGCAAAAATATTTGCAGGTTCTTGTTTTCCCCCTTCCCTAATGTCAGCTAGTTGTAATTGTAGTGTTTTACTGGAGAAAAGTTATTGGTGCTGAAATGTATTGAAAGTGTATCATATTATGAATGTATCACGATATGGTTCTAACAATTTCAGATGGACTAAAGGAAATCAAACAATTTCGTGTGAGTGCAAGTTCAGTGGAGACCAATATGGTTGGTATTATTGCCTGGCAGTATTGCCACTTATGGCTCTAAGAAGTTGACATATAATTTCTTCATATGGTAACAGGTCTTCTTCGACATTGTTGATCCTTCAGTGATTTCACCTGAAAGTCTATGTGCAACTCTCGAAAAGTTTGGTGTACTTGCTATGCCAACTAGCTCAACCAGGTGCAGTTTTACTTTCATATCAACACAATCACTTCTTGAAGTTTCAATATCCATCGAATTAACCAATTTTTCTCTCAGCTTGAGGGTTGTCATACATTTCCAGATCTCAGAGGGGGATATTCATTATGCACTGACCTGTATCAAGGTTAATTTACACCCAGATTTTTTTCCCCCTTTTCTTTTTTATGTATGTGAAGATATTTAAATTATATTTTGTTGCTTTTGGGCTTTCTTACAGCAAGCAATTCAAGAGGCAGTAGCTGTTGGAATTGCAAAATGAGGATGGATTTTTCAGTTCTGAAATGATTATGTTAACTCATCTTCTAGACTGGTATCTTCAAATTTGTTCATGTTTGAATGTTGTTGCCAGATTCTGTTAGTGGACGTGCATGAAAAAAACTACCAAATGGCATAAATGCTTAGTGGTTTTAAGTTAAAAATAAGTTGGCCACATAACTTTGAAGTTTTTATTTTAAATTGATTATATAGAGTCTGGTTGGATGTTCTCAATGCTCCTTAGCACTTCTCATATCCTAGTTTGGATTCCTCATTCGAGGGAATCTCTTTTGGGACTACCTCCTCTAGGTCTATGTCCTTAACATTCTCACCATTGAATTGAGAGGAGTAATGAAGTGGTGTTGTAATCTACGACGCCAAGTGGTTTCTTGCGGAGCTCGCTCGACTTTCATGTCATTCACAAAAAAAAAAAAAAAAAAAAAGAAAATAAATCTCAGTTAGTCTCATTGACTATCTCTGAAGGTGATCGGTTCGATCTCATGGGAGTTTTCCACTTACCACTAGAGGTAAATCAAGAAGTGCACGTAACGGTCAATCTAGATGTCCAGTATTTTTGATTGCGCTCTTTATTTTAAAAAAAATCTTATAAATATGTCGTAGTTGGGAATTAAACCATAGGACTTTCATGTCATTCACAAGAATGGATGTCCGGAGGTGTGAGCTTCCATTAGAAAGGAGGAAGAGTCAATGATAGTAGCTCGTCAAAGGTCGTGTTGGTGGCGTCTAGGCACAACAATGAGGGAGAGGAAGGCTAGGATGTTTTGAAAAAATTCACTAATATTTAAATCTCATCCTAGATCATGTATTTATAGGGGGTTCCTCAAATTGTAGCCCTTGGATTTGATCCTTATTAGGATCAATTTTCTTATTTTCTCAAATAATAATTAGTTATTTTTGAAATTTAAAAAAAAATCACAATCTTTCATAACTTTTCTCCCTTTTTCACCCATAAAAAATACTAAGCAAATGAAATGACAATCTTTTATGTTTTTTACCTACATTATGTTTTAAGGGGTTAAAAATAAACATTTGGGTCATGCCAAGCATGCCACAAAATAAGAAAACCCACAGTTTTAAATAATCAAAAAATAATATTCAACTAAAATATCCACTTAAACCTAAAAAAACTTCAAACTTTATAGAATTTTAGTCAACTTAAGCTTAGAATTATGAAATTGAACTTTTTAAAATCCCAACATTTTTCAATTGACATCAATATTTAATTAAAAAAGTTTCTATTTTTAATTTTTTTCCTATTTTTAAAGTATTTTAATTTTTTAAAATTAATTAAATAATAAATTTAGTACCATAGGACCGAGTTTGGGCTCATGTTGGGTAGGATGGAGGCCATTTCGGTCTTTGGTCTATCCTCGAGATAATCTATTTAAAATGGACTACTTGGATCAAATATAAATCATAAACACGACGCAAAAGTTAGCTGATTCAAACTAGATCAAACTTTAATTTTAAAGATAAAATGTAAACTACATATACTTTTATTCTCCTATGCTCTAATGGGTACAAATAAATAACTTAAATATATTTATTATTTTTTCAATATATTTTTATTTTTTTAAAAAAATAAATATAAATAATAATCTTGAATTCCAATCATAACCTAACGTTAAAATTAAGGGTCAAAATTTTTGAATAGTAGAACTAATAGTTTTGAATTATTATCACGTCAAATTAAGCTTAGAATTATTAAATTCAACTATTTTTTATCTAAAAGTTTTTTAATGATATCAATTCTTTTTATTTTAAAAGTTTTTTATATTTTAAATTATTTTAAAAATTAATTAAATAATAACGACCTGAGTTAGGGTTCGTGCGTGTGTGTGTGTGTGTATATATATATATATATATATATATGGTGGCCAAAGCTCCGGAAACCTCGCTCACCAAACTAGATCGATTTGGTTCCTCAGTTCTCCGATCCTCTCACTCCTTCACACAACGAACAACCATCGACATCATCTCCATGGTATCATCGTCTCTCTTCCACGCAAATGGCGCTCATGATATCTTCGAGATCATCGAGAGTGCCATCCTCATCGATCCCTGCCTCCGGCCACCCCGACGAGTTGAAGAGGCAACGGGAAATGATCGCAGACTTGTGCCTCATCGCCCGCTGCCTGCCTTGCCCGCAAGGAGTCAAGGCCGATGAGGATTGTGTGGCAGTGGAAAAATGAGCACCGAAGAGATCATCAGAAAGGAATAAAGTGGAGGACCGATCAATCGCCGACGAGGTCATGTAGATTAAGGACATCCTGTCTGACCATCGCCATTAGGTTTAACTTATTTCTGTACTAGTTTAGGGTTTCTAGTTCTTTATCTTAGCGTTTTGTAGCTTATCTGATGCATACATGAATTCAACATGGTTTAATTTGTTTATGCTCCAGTTTAACACATTGACGCACGTAGGATTGAGATGAACACTAGAGGACGAATAATGCGTTTGTCATTTATTCACAAATTCATGAAAACTACCTAGAGTTAAGAAATGTAACAGAAATAAATGATAATATTTTATTTTATTTAGTTCATAGTCACTGGCTGCTACTCCAAGGCCCACGATCTTTGATCATTTCTGACGAACAATCCACTATCAAATTCTCCTCTTACGAGAGAGAGTTTTCGCTTTTTATAGAATCTTAGGACCAGTAAATTTTTACCATCTTAAAGAGTTAAGTACAACAAAGTGAAATAATATTACCAACAGAAGATTAAAAGATGAGCGTAGGTGTCGGTGCAGCTTCTCGGTGTTACAACGATATTTCAAGAGCTTCGGTTGTGCACAAAATGATGGAACTCCTTTCGGGCACCTCCACTTCATCTCATCGATCCACTTCCGACACTGACTCGACATCTTCCAAATACCGATATCCCTTCTAAGCGCCTGAATGCTGACGTGGAGGTTACCAGATCAATTTTAACTCCACTGTGCCTTATCTATCTCTGACCACTTGGAGTCTTTCCGGGCGCTTAGAGGGTAAGGTGTCATGACCATTGGAACTTGCCACCTCATCTGTCACGTCCCGAGAGACAATCGTCTGAAAAATTTCGGCAGCATCTCCCTAATAACTATGACAATTCCCTGAATACATGTATATATAAATGTCCACACGGCCTATCCATACTACATAATATGGATTTATGTACAACTAAATAATAAAAAATGTGACCCACTCGGCCACTCACACATCATAATGTAAGCATAACAATGTAAATTTAAATCTACACAACTACTAACGAATAAACTCGAAAAGTAAAGAAATCCAAAGTTACGCATGCGGAAACATAAAGGGTACAACTATAAAATCACGGATAAGAAACATTCTATATTCTCAAAACACCGATACGAATCATAAATCCAAAAGTAAAGAAGATAGAATAGAAAGTGTCACAACTCTATACTAATATATCCACACACAAAGACATAACAAATATCCTCTGCTGTGAGATGGCGTGACTGGCAGGATCTCCTCTACATCAGCTGTAATCTCCTATCTGATATTTGGGAAGACAAAAAAATTCTAGGGTCTAAAGGGTGAGTACAGAATACTCAGTGGATAATAAGAAAAAATAGTGCATGATTAAAGTATATAATCAAGAGCACAGGTATATAACAATAACAGGAATCAACATGTGATCAATAATAATCTACATGTATATATACCAAAATGGATCTCATAAAATGCATCAATCCATATGAATGATCATGTCATGCCGATGTATCAATTAATAAACAATCATGTATACATCCACATTCCAATGCAATATATATATATATATATATATATATATATATATATATATATATATATATATATATATATATATATATATATATATATATATATATATATATATATATATATATATATATATGCACAGTTTGATACATAATATGAAGCACGCAATATAATGCAAGCATATGCATGATGCAGCTGCCTACACTCGCTCCAGTACTCATGTGTCTATATGAGACTGAGGGTGTCCGACATCCAAATGGTCATACATCCAGCCCTACAATAAAGTGGCTTGGTGACCCAACAGTTAGTAGCTATCTATAACTACGTACATCCTATAGTCAATGTCTGTCTTCTAATACTCATCTCTGAGTTTCACTCCCATACTCTCCGAGTACCACTCCTGGCCGGTGTCAAGGTCAGCACATTGACTGGCTACGTACACTGCCATACAGCCACCATCACCATGATGGAAATAGGGGAACCATAACCACCTATATAAGCATGCCACTACAGACCAACTAACCATAACGATGGTCCCACAACATTAAGATTTTCAATCGTTATTATGCATCATGATGTGATAATCAAACCACAGTAATCAACATCTACCATGCTAATCAACATGCGTAGGTAATAAGCCCTAATGATCACAGGTATCATAGCAAAGATAATAACCTCTAATGATCACAGATGACATAAGCAAAGATAGAGACAATAATCCCATAGGTCAAAGGATTTATATAACAGAATTGATAATCCAAGATCAAAAGAAATAACGGTAAGCATGGTATAAACATGAGTAACATAAGTGTTTAATCTACAAACAGGTATGGGAATGTGATCAATAGACTAATCAACAACAATAGAAAAGGAAAACATGCACTGAAAATAGAATAGATTTGTATTGACCAAATACAGAAAATTATCCACCTGATATATCATAACTCAACCAATAGAACCCCCAGAAATATCCTCGTATAGTATCAAAATCCTATAATCACTCAAGGTCCTGCAAGAAGAATAATACCATCTTAAATGCAATGATATACAAAGTCTCCTATCAAGAAAAACCCTAGCTTACAGTTTAAGAGTTAGTTTAACCCCATTCAAGTAACCTAACTCAGGTTAAACTAATCTAACTATTAGGTTGTTATTAACAGAATTTAACTAAATAATTAATTAGTTGTATTACTTAAAGTAATTAGGACAACTAACTTCATGTTTAATCAAACTCAAGCTAATCAACATTTGGCTAATAAACCCCATTAGTTTAATCTTGCCTGATTAGGTCCATAATTGTAAGAATGGTTTGAAATAGATCAATCCAATTGGAGTAGACCTAATTCCAACCTAACTTACTTGAAACCTAATCCTATTAAGATCATAATTCAGATTCAACATCATAATTAAACATAATTATGAACTTAATCTAATCATCAAGAATCTAACTTAATAGATCAACCCAACGGAAACCTGATCTCTTCTCAATATCTTAATAGCTACGAACAAGAGAATAGAACTAAGCAAACCAACATTCTCACTACATCACAATCATACCATAATTCCCAGCAATCCCCTAAATTTGTGGCTAAACAAGAGTTAACTGAATCAAGAATGCTTACCTGAGAGAAAACCCTAGAATACCAGCTTAGATGCCGGCTCTACCTCAATTAAGAATCAACAACAAGTAATGCATCCACTCCAAGAAATCACAATGAAGGAACCGAAGCCTCTGCCGAAGCTACACATAGAAGGAGAACGATAGCAAGGCTGGTGATTCCGGCGCCGTTCTGCCTCATGTTATACAGAAGCCTCCAAGCCTCCTCGGTCGTCGCCCCTCTCGCGTGTGCGCTCCCTTCTCTGTCACCTGGAGGAAGGTTGAAGTAGGAGAGAAGTGAACATGTATTAGATCCTTTTTCCCTTTCTCCTGCGTGCTCCCGAGCCTGGACCGCCGTTTACCCTATTTCCTCACTGCCGCTACCGTTGTCGCCTTAGTCCACCACCAGCCAGCTAGGGTTCTGGTGAAGGGTGAATTCACTGCCACTTTAGGGTTCCCAAAACCCTAATTGTTGCTGTCGAACGGTTCACCCGAGAAGCTTTGCGGAATTCTTTGTTGACGGAGAAGTTGCAGGTGTTTTCAAGATTGTGGTAGATTGTAGAAGGCCGTGTTGTGTGCCTATGACGTTTCTATTTCTCAGAAAGTGTTTCGGTGATTTTTCCTATCATGGGGTGGAGAAAAATATGGATTGCATCCCTACTTATGATGAATGGGTATTATCACAGATTTATGATAACTGTTTAAAAATAGGGCATGCAAATTTTTATGAAAATTACATAATAAATATTTTAAATTCTAAACATGAATATGTAATCAACCAGCCTTGGTTGTGTCTACTAGTATGGTTGATGATCTTGTTGAGGATATGTTTGAAGATTTACTCTATCCTGCTATTGATGATGTTGTGGAAGGATATGTAGGGACTCATATTATGGTGACAAGGTCCCAAGAATCATCTCCTTTTGTTCCACTACTACTCGATGTTACGGATAATGTAGGATTAGGAGCTTTTGAGAAAGTTAGTGTAGGGACTTGCGCAATAGAGGCCAAGCCCCAAGAATCACTTCTTTTAGTTGATCCTCCACCTGCACCACAGTACACCCTATCCTCAAATATGTTTGATGACTTACTAAACTTGGTGATTGGTAAAGACACAATTTCTTTTGATATACCTATGTTTACCAATCTATCTTTTCTCAAGCATATTTGTGGTAGGAAATTTTTTTATTATAATTCTCATACAAACTTTTCACAACTATTATATGGGATCACTAGTAGTAACCATTTGTTTTTGAGCATATTTAATGACATGCTCAGGACCCTCAACCGTAGGATTCTGAAGTATCTTACACCTCCATGGTCGAGGTTTAAATAATGCAAATAAAGGTCAAGCTAAAGACCTTAAACAAGCGCTTCTTGGGAGGCAACCCAAGTTTCCTTCTTTGTTTCCATTTTTTGTTTCTTTCTTTATTTTCTTTTATACTTTATTTTGTTTTCTAACCCATAAACTCTCTACTTACTTTTTCTTGTTATATCTTCTTTTGAAGGTTTCATGGATATGGAGAAGTGTGCTTACCTTGAGGAGAGGGAATAGATAACTGAAAGACTTGAACATCTTTTGAGCTCCGTTGGGTAATTTCTCTCCAATAATATTTCTTCTCCATTAATATTTTTTATTTTCACTGAGACATAGAAAAATGTAAGTCTGAGGGGATGTACATATTTTTGGGTTCTTAGTTAGATTTAGTTATATTTCTTTTGGTTTCTTCATGCATAATAAATTTTTTCAACTAGTGGCATCACTTATCATATCATTGATGGTTTGTCTTCTGCAAAAATGCTAGCACACTTATTTTAGATTTCATTGATTTGATGTTTGGAGCTAGTATGTTTGGTGATCTGATTTTTCCTATCATTAGTAGCATGAAGTGAGCTATGTTTTTATTGAAAGAATTTGAGTTTTGGCCTAGTTTTAGGATCTCTCTACACTATGCCTAGGTTTGATAGTAGAAAGTCTGAAATTAGTCATGATTCATAGAACCATTAGTACTTGTGCTTCTAAGGTGATCTCTCAATTGCATTTTGGTTACTGGATAAATTCGGATCATGGAAGCTCATTTGGAAAAATCAAGATCCCAAAATAATAATTCTACAATGGGTGCAACTCCTTCTTATGTTCGCAATACTTTGCTAAAAAAAAGAATAAAAAAATAGTGTCGTGAGTGGAAACTGACTAGATACCCCTTTGAGACCGATAAGGGTTACTGGGGAAATATCTATCATGTTTCTCTTGATACCGAGTATTCCTTTGAGACCTTGTGTAGATGGTGCGAAACACCTTTTTGAGAGGGATTAACCATGCGTGTGGCAGGTAAGTATTTATCGCCAGAAGCATAAGGAAAAATGATTAGATGACGACTTGACTTTAAGCAAGGTTTGACACTTTAAAATCCATGGCCACTTTTTGCACTGAGCACGGAGAACTAACTCTTAGGCCACTTTTTAAGTAATTTTGATATCTAGCTCACCAATGATACTATATGATAGGATTGGTTGTGATTCACTAGGGATTATGATGCTTTATTCTTTCAATTCATGAATCTGGATACAGGTTTTTGCTTGAGGACAAGCAAAAGTTTAAGTCTGGGGGTGTGATGAGCGTAGGTTATATATGATTTTTAACCTTGTTTAACGCTCATCTACTTGTAATTCATTGCATATGATCTACTTTATCACACCTTATTTCTTTATTATTACATGTTTCTACTCCTTTTGCTCGGAGATCTGCTCTTTGTATGTTTTTGATTGACAGGATGTGATTTAAAGCTAAAATGATGCATATTTGATGGTGGAGCAAGAAGTGGAGAAAAGAGACTCGCACTGGCCGTGCTCATCATCACGGGCGGGTCTCCTATGCAGCAAACACGAAGAAATGGAGGAAAAGGAACAACAAAGCAAACACGGTCATGCCCGCAAAAACCTCAAGGCGAACTTCCAAGCCGTGTCTTCTATCTAGATAATTTTGCAGACTAAAAGTAAAATGGGCATAACTTTCAGCTCAGATTGATCCACGGGTCGTGCCACCTATCAAAATGAAGATAACTTCAAGATCTACAACTTTTCTTCAGGGTGTACAGAATGATTCCTTCTCTAGGCCATGCTAAATAGCACGACCGTGCCTCCTAACTGCTGCCGCGCTGGGTGCTCTGCCCAAACTGCAGACTAAACTTTGAACCATCATAACTTTCAGCTCAGATGGAGTTATGGGTCAATCCACCCACCAAATTAAAGATAATTTGATGCTCTACAATTTTGGTTCAGAGTCCAATTAAAGAAAATGGGGTTTATTGGGCGAAAAACTCATTGAGGCAGAGCCCTATAAACCAGGGAAAATCTGGGCAGTTTTGGGGGAGTTCATGCCGAGTTTTTTTCGACCGTTTCATAAAACACGACCATGTCGTTCCATGAAACACGGCCGTGCCAGCAGAAATTTTGCTCCAAACTTCTCGGCCGTGCCATGAGACACGGTCATGTCGCTCCAAACTTTTCAGCCGTGCCACGAGGCACGGTCATGTCTCCCTTGGAAGCCTATTTAAACATCTTTTGCAACCCTTTTGGAGGCATCTGGGGAGAGATCTAGGGAAACCCCAAGGTCTTGGCTTGGGGGCTGCACCTCCCCTCTCTTGGGGAGGCCCTGAACGCTTCATCTTCGCCGATCCATCTTCGCCGATCCATCCTATTCCAGAGCAAGAAGATCTTCCAAGGATTGCCTGAGCATCAAGATAAGTTTTTCCCTCTCTTGTGGATGATGATTTTCATGCTTTCTTGTTGTAGCCTTCTTGTAATGGAGTAGATCATTGAGTTTAGGATGTAGGATGAACATTAATGTAATGATGGTGATGTAAGAACTAGTTCATGTTATTTTTCCCTATTCTATGAAGTGTTTATTCTTGTTTCATGTATTGTGTGCCTTGAATGTGTTTAATATGTTTGTGTGAGCATAAGTACATGATTATGAGGGGTAGACTACGGTGTAGGGAGATCTTAGGATCGTATGACCGGGGTGCCTTGTGACAGGAGGTGAACCTTTTTAACCGGACTTTCCGAGGAGATCCTTACATGGTGGTAAATTCCCATAAGGGATAGCTAACGACTATTGATGACTAGGAAGGGGTCCTTAATTGGGTACTCGATGACAGAGGGTAGGATACCAGTAGTATTACTGGAGTGCCCGGTGACAATGAGAGAGCTATAGAACCAGGCTATCTAGGTATCATCCGAACTAGTAGTCGTAGCATTAGAGGGTAATGATTTAATTCCGATGAAGCCTGACGAGGTCTAGTTGGTATCTTGGTTAGAATCCCTACAAGATGATAAACATGAAGAGTAAGAGAGTAAACATGGATTAAGGACGTCGCCTAGCATGAATGTGAACCCGAATTCCTAGACTCATTCATCTCATCCATTTCCTCCATCTCGTTCTATAAACCCCCAAGGTAATCTCTCTCTCTATACCCAGTCCACAATTCTCGACTTTTTCGCTTCCCTTAGAGTCTGGATAACTAGCCTTGTGACATC
>NC_133868.1:3023874-3026290 GCF_044706935.1 Curcuma longa | reverse complement strand
TATGTTGAAGGGTGAGGGAACTTACCTAGTCTTTAGAGAAGTTTACCCTAAAGAAGAAGAAGAAAACTTTGTGAAGCCCCTTAGACCTTCCCTTGTGAGCACCCTAAATCCTCCTAGCCTTCTAGATCTCTTCCCCTTTGCTCCCTTAGCTTGGTTGATGTAGCAACCTCCCAAGGACTTTCGGCCACCAAGAAATGAGAGAAGGAGAGAAAGCTTTCGGTGAGGGGAAATGAGGAAGAAAAGAGGATTTTCGGCAAGGAGAGCTTATAAAGCTTTAGTGGAGTTGGGGGTTACAAATCCTTCTCAAAACTCCTCTCTTAAATCCTATTAATCATGAAGTAATGACAAGAAAATGCCTCTTCACTTGTCTTCATACCCATTCTTATACCCTTAGATTTAAGTATCATGCCTTCTATGCTTTTAACAAGATAAACTTGCTATCCCATTTGGTTAACCCATGCTCTACTAGGCTTGCCATTTCATTGAGGTCCAAGGATCAATCCTTGGTTCCTCCATTATTTTTCTCTTTTATTTTTGCAAAGCCCACATGGAATTAGCCCATTTACTTTATCCATTCTTTAAGGCCCAATTTCATTCCATTTTACCATTAGCTAGCCCATATAGGGAAAGCCCATTAAGAAAACATTCAAACCATAAAGCCCATTAAGACAATTAACCTATTAATGACCCATTTAGCTAAAAGCCCATTTAAAACGGATTGGTTGAGGATGTTGGTTGTGTGTTTGACAGAGAAAGAGAGAGATTGGCTTGGGACTTATGGGTGAAATGGATAAGTTTAGGATTTTTTATTTACATCCATGATAGGTGATATCCCTAATTCATGTTTGTTCCCTTACTCTCAATGTTTACCACTTTGTAGGCATTCTAACCAAAATATTTTAAGTTTTCTATATTTGAATTTTTTTTGTATTCTTCAGAGTCTAAAGTAACTAAAGTTGCTAGTCACTAAAGCTAATAGCAACAGTCCCCGGCAACGGCGCAAAAACTTGATGTACTTCCGCAAGTATACGGTTGTCGTCAAGTAATAAAAAGATATCGAACCACAGGGACTGTGTATTAGTTATAGTGATGTCACTAAGATAGTTGTCTAGACTCTTAAGGAAACGGATTGGTTGAGGATGTGTGTTGTGTATGGTAGAGAAAGAGAGAGATTGGCTTGGGGTTTATGGATGAGATGGATAAGTCTAGGATTTCAGTTTCACATCAATGCTAGGTGATATCCCTAATTCATGTTTGTTCCCTTACTCTCAATGTTTACCACCTTGTAGGGATTCTAACCAAAATACCAACTCGACCTCGTCAGGCTTTGTTGGAATTAACCATGATACTCTAACGCTATGATTACTAGTTCAGGACGACACCAGATAGCCTGGTTATGGCTCTCCCGCTGTCACTCGGTCGCCCCAGCATACTTCCAGTGTACTACTCTCTGTCACCGAGCACCCAATTAAGGAATCCTTTCCTAGTCATCAATAGCCATTAGCTATCCCTTATGGAAGTTTATCACCATGTAAAGATTACTTCAGAAAGTCCGGTTTAAGGTTAACCTTCTGTCACAAGGCACCCCGGTATACGATCCTAGGATCTCCCTACATAGTAATCTACCCCTCATAATCATGCATATGCGCTCACACAAACATTTCATCAAACACATTCAAGGCACATAATACATGAAACAAATATAAACACTTCATTGAATAGGAAAAATGACATAAACTAGTTCATACATCACCATCATTACATAGATGTTCATCCTACATCCTAAACTCAAAGATCTACTCCATTACAAGAAGGTTACAACAAGTATGCAAGGAAAACGTCATCCACCAAAAAAGGGGAAGACTTATCTTTGAAGCGTAGGCATCCTCTTGAAGTTCTTCTTGCTCTGGTGTAGGATGGATCGGTGGAGATGGATTGGCGAGGGTGGATCGGCGAAGGGTGGAGTGTTTAGGGCCTCTCAAGTGGGGAGGCGCCGTCCCCCAAGCCAAGACCAAGGGTTTTGGAGAATGATCCAAGATAAGATCAAAGGAGTGCTAAAAGCGTGCTTGGGAGGCACGGGCATAGCCTGTCGTGCCTCTGGAAAATGGGCAGCAGTCGTGCGTGGGAGGCACGACCATGTACTGCCACTGCTCTGGAAAACTGGCACGGCCGGGAACAGCCGCACCTCTAGAAATCAGGCACGGCCATGCCTAGAGGTGTTAGATTTGAGAGGTGTTCTAAGGCAATCACCTTATGGTTATACTATTTATTGGATAAATAGCATTTCACTATTTGAGTGCACATTCCATATGTGTTTGATTGAGATTTAAACTCAAATACTGAATGTCCGCAATACGATTCATAGCGTGAGAAAATTGTGATTGGATCACAACTAGTGAGCATATTTCTACACGTG